>NW_027129096.1:113484-133484 GCF_037325665.1 Littorina saxatilis
TGTGCATCGTTCTGCTTGTGAGCCTCACAGGTAAGAGAAATTTGGTTCAATATTGTGTGTGTTTACCTGTGGTTGTGCGTGTCTCACCTGTCCTTTTTCCTCCATCTTTTGCCAGAATGGAAAACAAGTCGCGTAAGGCGAAAATACAACATTTAGTCAAGTAGCTGTCGAACTCACAGAATAAAACTGAACGCAACGCAACGCAGCAAGACCGTATACTCGTAGCATCGTCACTCCACCGCCCGTGGCAAAGGCAGTGCCCGTGGAATTGACAAGAAGAGCGGGATATTCGTTGCGCTGAGAAGGATAGCACGCTTTTCTGTACCTCTCTTCGTTTTAACTTTCTGAGCGTGTTTTTAATCCAAACATATCATATCTATATGTTTTTGGAATCAGGAACCGACAAGGAATAAGATGAAAGTGTTTTTAAAACGATTTCGAAAAAAAATTTTGATAATAATTTTTATATATTTAATTTTCAGAGCTTGTTTTTAATCCGAATATAACATATTTATATGTTTTTGGAATCAGCAAATGATGGAGAATAAGATAAACGTAAATTTGGATTGTTTTATAAATTTTTAATTTTTTTTTACAATTTTCCGATTTTTAATGACCAAAGTCATCAATTAATTTTTAAGCCACCAAGCTGAAATGCAATACCGAACCCCGGGCTTTGTCGAAGATTACTTGACCAAAATTTCAACCAATTTGGTTGAAAAATGAGGGCGTGACAGTGCCGCCTCAACTTTCACGAAAAGCCGGATATGACGTCATCAAAGACATTTATCAAAAAAATGAAAAAAACGTTCGGGGATTTCATACCCAGGAACTCTCATGTCAAATTTCATAAAGATCGGTCCAGTAGTTTAGTCTGAATCGCTCTACACACACACACACACACACACACACACGCACACACATACACCATACCCTCGTTTCGATTCCCCCTCGATGTTAAAATATTTAGTCAAAACTTGACTAAATATAAAAAAGACGCTATACACACACACACACACACACATACACACAGACACTTACACCTACACACACACACACACACACACACACACATACACACATGCACACAGACACTTACACCTACACACACACACACACACACACACACACACACACACACACACACGCACACATACATACACACACACACACATACACACAGACACTTGTCAAAAGTGACAAATGTAACGCAAGTGTCCAATGTGAAAATGTGAAAAAGTATTCAAAGTGACACATTTGACAAAGTAACATGTGTAACACGTGTGAAAAATATATGAAAAAACAGAGATATGGTACACTGTACACATATGATAAATGTGAAAAAGGTGCCAAATGGGACAAAAAGTGACACACGTGCCAAATGTGATAAATGTGAGACATGTGACAATTAAATGTGAAAAAAGTGACAAATGTGATTACTGTGATTTAATTTCCTTTGTTGGATCAATAAAATGTTATGAGTTATGAGTTATGAGTTATGAGTGATATCTGTGTCTTGAAACTTGGCTTTTGCAAACGTATTTAGGTATCCGGTTATGTTATTAGTAAATTTTCTACCACTACTTAATCATGTTCTCATGTGTCGCTGCCCCCCTCCACCCCCCAACCCCCACCCACCCCCGCATTCCAACTTCATTATCGTTTTCTACATTGAAACCACTACCACGTCTGTCGACTCTCTCCGGACCTCGGCTTCTTGACCACTTGTTTTTATATTTAGTCAAGTTTTGACTAAATATTTTAACATCGAGGGGGAATCGAAACGAGGGTCGTGGTGTATGTGCGTGTGTGCGTGCGTGTGTGCGTGTGTGCGTGTGTGTGTGTGTAGAGCGATTCAGACTAAACTACTGGAACGATCTTTATGAAATTTTACATGAGAGTTCCTGGGTAGGAAATCCCCATACGTTTTTTTCATTTTTTCGATAAATGTCTTTGATGACGTCATATATCCGGCTTTTCGTGAAAGTTGAGGCGGCACTGTCACACCCTCATTTTTTAATCAAATTGATTGAAATTTTGGCCAAGCAATCTTCGACGAAGGCCGGACTTCGAAATTGCATTTCAGCTTGGTGGCTTAAAAAATAATTAATGACTTTGGTCATTAAAAATCTAAAAATTGTAATTAAATTATTTTTTTTTTTAAACGATCCAAAATTACGTTTATCGGGTTTTTTTTTCATTTTCTGATTAAAAAAACATATAAATATGTTATATTCGGATTAAAAACAAGCTCTGAAAATTAAAAATATAAAAACTATTATTAAAATAAAATTTCCGAAATCGATTTAAAAACAATTTCATCTTATCCCTTGTGGGTTCCTGATTCCAAAAACATATAGATGTGATATGTTTGGATTAAAAACACGCTCAGAAAGTTAACAAGTCGCGTAAGGCGAAAATACAATATTTAGTCAAGTAGCTGTCGAACTCACAGAATGAAACTGAACGCAGCAAGACCGTATACTCGTAGCATCGTCACTCCACCGCCCGTGGCAAAGGCAGTGCACGTGGAATTGACAAGAAGAGCGGGGTATTCGTTGCGCTGAGAAGGATAGCACGCTTTTCTGTACCTCTCTTCGTTTTAACTTTCTGAGCGTGTTTTTAATCCAAACATATCATATCTATATATTTTTGGAATCAGGAACCGACAAGGAATAAGATGAAAGTGTTTTTAAATTGATTTCGAAAATAAAATTTTGATAATAATTTTTATATATTTAATTTTCAGAGCTTGTTTTTAATCCGAATATAACATATTTATATGTTTTTGGAATCAGCAAATGATGGAGAATAAGATAAACGTAAATTTGGATCGTTTTATAAATTTTTATTTTTTTTTACAATTTTCAGATTTTTAATGACCAAAGTCATTAATTAATTTTTAAGCCACCAAGCTGAAATGCAATACCGAACCCCGGGCTTCGTCGAAGAGTACTTGACCAAAATTTCAACCAATTTGGTTGAAAAATGAGGGCGTGACAGTGCCGCCTCAACTTTCACGAAAAGCCGGATATGACGTCATCAAAGACATTTATCAAAAAAATGAAAAAAACGTTCGGGGATTTCATACCCAGGAACTCTCATGTCAAATTTCATAAAGATCGGTCCAGTAGTTTAGTCTGAATCGCTCTACACACACACACACACACACGCACGCACACACACACACACACACACACACACGCACATACACCACGACCCTCGTTTCGATTCCCCCTCGATGTTAAAATATTTAGTCAAAACTTGACTAAATATAAAAAGAATAGAGATAAAGAAAAGCGTGCTATCCTTCTCAGCGCAACTACTACCCCGCTCTTCTTGTCAATTTCACTGCCTTTGCATCGAGCGGTGGACTGACGATGCTACGAGTATACGCTCTTGCTGTAAAAATGCAGTGAGTTCAGTTTCATTCTGTTAGTTCGACAGCTTGACTAAATGTTGTAATTTCGCCTTACGCGACTTGTTTTTTCTTGCCAACATTCAATTTTGCACGGATTACAAAGGTAAAGAACCAATTCAAGAAACTACAAGTCGCGTGAAGCGATATAAAAACATTTAGTCAAGCTGTCGGCATCAAAGCAACAGATAACAGATTAACACCATAACACAGTCATCGCCGAGACTATATTTAACATATTATAACAAATTTGTCTTTAACTAATGGGGCTGGTACAGTGTTCGCTTTAAGCAGACATTGTAAGCATTTTATTCAAGACTCAACTCAACTTAAGCTCTTATTCAGAATATATCTTTAAAACATCAACATTGTTAGTCGCATACTGAGTTGCATTTGCGCCCTATTTCAACGGACTAGCAACTAAACAAGTTCAAAGTTTATCATTTTTAGGTTCTCCATGTGTTGTGTTATGTGTAGCATACATTCAAAGATTCGACATAAAACACGGAGTCTTCGTTCCATGTGCTCGTATCTTTATAAATTATGCAGGAAGCAAGAGAGGAAGTGGGGAGAGTAGTTTCCCTGTGCATCGAATAGCCTATTGCTCACTCTGTTGCTCAATAATGTAACACCATGATTTGTTATACTCAGGGGCGGACGAGGGCGGGGGGGGGGGGGTTCTGGGGTTTCCGGAACCCACCCCCCCCCCCCCCAGCCAAAAAATAAAAATATTTTTGTGTGGTTTTTTTGGTTGTTATTCAGTGACAAAATCTGCTGCCTGAAACTGTACTTAACCGGTTACACTAGCTGATGGAGCAATATTTAATTTTAATTAATTTGTTGACTGCATGACCAGACAATTGATTAATCACCTTGCCTGAACGTGTTTCTTTTTTTGATACAAGTGCAACGTCTACATATATAGGTGGTTCATGTTTTTAGCCACTCACACACATGTTTTAATCGGGAACCAACGTTTCGCATAATTATGAACTTAGATGGTGGCGCGCGGCAACACATATATATCTCATCATATTCGACATTTTCAGTCTGTCCGGCTACATAACATGTGCGCTCTTGCTTCACACATTGAACCGCGGTGAAGCAGATCTGCACAGCTGCCATAATTAACACAACACAAAATTACCTGTGTCTGCAGAAAGCTGCCTGTTGTTTCCATCTTTATTTGGTGTTTAACGTCGTTTTCAACCATTCAAGGTTATATCGCGACGGGGAAAGGGGGAGATGGGATAGGGGAAAGGGGGGGAGATGGGATAGAGCCACTTGTTAATTGTTTCTTGTTCACAAAAGCACTAATCAAAAAATTGCCCCAGGGGCTTGCAACGTAGTACAATGTATTACCTTACTGGGAGAATGCAAGTTTCCAGTACAAAGGACTTAACATTTCTTACATACTGCTTGACTAAAACCTTTACAAACATTGACTATATTCTATACAAGAAACACTTAACAAGGGTAAAAGGAGAAACAGAATCCGTTAGTCGCGTCTTACGACATGCTGGGGAGCATCGGGTAAATTCTTTCTCGTCCCAACCAATATGGGACTCCCCCTAACCCGCGGGGAGCATCGGGTAAATTCTTTCTCGTCCCAACCAATATGGGACTCCCCCTAACCCGCGGGGAGCATCGAGTAAATTCTTTCTCGTCCCAACCAATATGGGACTCCCCCTAACCCGCGGGGAGCATCGAGTAAATTCTTTCTCGTCCCAACCAATATGGGACTCCCCCTAACCCGCGGGGAGCATCGGGTAAATTCTTTCTCGTCCCAACCAATATGGGACTCCCCCTAACCCGCGGGGAGCATCGGGTAAATTCTTTCTCGTCCCAACCAATATGGGACTCCCCCTGACCCGCGGGGAGCATCGGGTAAATTCTTTCTCGTCCCAACCAATATGGGACTCCCCCTGACCCGCGGGGAGCATCGGGTAAATTCTTTCTCGTCCCAACCAATATGGGACTCCCCCTGACCCGCGGGGAGCATCGGGTAAATTCTTTCTCGTCCCAACCAATATGGGACTCCCCCTGACCCGCGGGGAGCATCGGGTAAATTCTTTCTCGTCCCAACCAATATGGGACTCCCCCTGACCCGCGGGGAGCATCGGGTAAATTCTTTCTCGTCCCAACCAATATGGGACTCCCCCTGACCCGCGGGGAGCATCGGGTAAATTCTTTCTCGTCCCAACCAATATGGGACTCCCCCTAACCCGCGGGGGGTTGTTGTTTCCACAGTTGTCACACCCACACTGCAGGTCAAAATCAAGCTTTCAAGTCTTTGCAGCACTGACATGCACTAGAAGTAGTAGGCCTACTGTCAAAGTGGGGGGCGAAACCCTGCCTACAAACACGTACGAAGAACTTTCCAAGAAAAGAGAGAATTAGTTACATTTGTACTGATGAATCGATGCTTTGGGAAATGCAGAGCAAGTTTCAGCCCATTTCGTCACGTCTATGCGACGTCGGCATATTTCATGGTTAACCCATCCGAGTCGAGCACAAACAACTTGCTCAGTTGCTATTTACAGCTAAGCTTATGCGAAGGGAGACCATCCTGAAGCACTCTTATACAATTTTTGTTTTTAGGATGGTCTCCCTCAACCATCGATTTGCTGTGGCTCGCTTTACTATGACCTTTGATCGCACGGTTTCACTATGTTTGGCAACATGCACTCGAAGCTCACAAGATAATGTTTTCATCGATACACATGTACGTACCTTTCACTTCCCTTCACTTCATTTCGCGCGCGTGTACGCGTGTGATGTGTGTGTGTGAGCCGGTAGCCAGCTTTGTTTGTGACTGCGTTATTCTCAAAAACCGAGTTTTCAAGATTACTTCCAACGCCTAAAAACCAAAGGCTTTTCGTCGAAAATAGACACAATTTTGAAATTTCCTTCTTTCATTGGTATTATAGTTGCTTTCAATGTATGTAAACTTAAAGAAAACAAGTCGTGCTACCCCCAAATCAAGGGATCGATTAGATTTTGTTTTCTCATTTCTTTACTAGATTGTCCGATCGCTGGGAAATTCAGATCGCTTCCTCCCAGTGGAAAGCTAGCAGCAACAGAGTCGCGCTACCCCAAAGTCAAGGGATCCATTAGATTATTTTTTCTTTCTTTTCTTTATTGTCCCATCGCTGGGAAATTCAGTTCGCTTCCTCCCAGTGGAAAGCTAGCAGCAACAGAGTCGCGCTACCGCAGAGTCAAGGGATCCATTAGCTTTTTTTCTTTCTTTCTTTTCTTTATTGTCCCATCGCTTGGAATTTTCGGATCGCTTCCTCCCAGTAGAAAGCTAGCAGCAACAGAATCGCGCTACCCCAAAGTCAAGAGATCTATTAGAAGAAGCGACCCGAATCTTCCAGCGATGAGACAATCTAGAAATCCAATAGATCCCTTGACTTGGGATGTGAAGCTAATGGGATGGGGGCGAAATGGGATAACGGCGATCCGGGATTGCGCTAAAATGGGATGTGGAGCTAATGGTACATGACATGGTGGTAAAATGACACTTGGCCTGAGAAATGTCGCAAAAATGGGATGGGGGCGAATTGGGATAACGGCGAAAAAGGACTAATAGATCCCTTGACTTTGGGGTAGTGCGACTCTGTCACTGCTAGCTTTTCACTGGGAGGAAGCGACCGGAATTTCGCAACGATGGGACATCCTAGTAATGAAAAAAAAAAATCTTAAAATTTACAGAGTCGCGCAACCCCAAAATTCAAGGGATTTCGTTTTTGTCCCTTGACTTTGGAGATGACAAGAAAATATCGGGCGCAAAAACGTGATTTTAAAACATTTTACAAATCACGGGGCGCGCCCCGCGATTTGCAAAAACATTTTTACAAATCGCGAGGCGCGCCCCGCGATTTGTAAAAATGCTTTTACTAATCGCGCGGCGCGCCCCGCGATTTGCAAAAACATTTTTACAAATCGCGAGGCGCGCCCCGCGATTTGTAAAAATGCTTTTACTAATCGCGCGGCGCGCCCCGTGATTTGTAAAATGTTTTACATTTTTACAAATCAAGGGTTAACACCTCTCTTGTGACAACTTGTGCCTATAGCTATAGCTATAAAAGATGAACTCGTTGATGAATTTATTCACCATAAACGAGCACAGGATGCAACAGCTTTTATTTGCAGCAGCTCTTTCTTGTTATGAAAACTAGAGCTACGTGTTGTTGATTAAAAAGCTTGCATTCTTCGTAAGCTGTGTAGGAGCAACACGTGGGAACGTCCTGGAGAAATTGATGTGACTCACATATTAGGCTATACAGCGCACTCTAAAACTTTAACCTGGAGGGTCTCTGTCTCTTTCTGTCTGTCTGTCTTTCTGTGTGCCTGTACGTCTCTCTGTCTCTGTCTCTTTGTCTCTGTCTCTGTCTCTGTCTCTCTCTCTCTCTCTCTCTCTCTCTCTCTCTCTCTCTCTCTCTCTCTCTCTCTCTCTCTCTCTCTGAATCTGTGACACTGACATTGCAGCTGCGTGCTATGCAAGTTATACCATCTACAGCCATGATGATTGGTATTTAAAAGTCAGTGATTCAAAGGACCTTTTTTTTAAATCCCGTTTTACCCATGGCAGGTCATTTTTTGTCGGATAAAATCAGAAACAGCCTGGGACTGTTGTGTGTCTGAGACTCTGTACTTACCCCTGATATGAAAGCTCACTACGTTTAACGGAATTAAACACGTGATAGTCGCTAATGGATGAAGTAATGAGGGTTTTTTTTCTCCCGGTTTAGGTATCTACTGTGACTTATTGGAACCCGGCAGTAAGGAGGGTATCTCCGCAACAGTTAGTCTACAGCCTTATGTACCCGTGTTCGCATGTTTGGTTTTGATTATCTGCCAGAGCAAGTATATATATTTTGGAAAACTTGAAATGCAAATGATGGCCATAATTAATATGTTGCCGATATCTACTTCCTCTAGTTTCTTCAAGAAACGAAGTCGCACGATGCAATTGAAAACTGTGACATGTGTACGGATTAGTTGACTTAACCTCCACCTTAAGTTGCCCGGCTGTGTCACTCACGTTAAAGGACTGTAATTGTTGTGAAATCGCAGCCGGAGTATAGAAAGAGGATCTTGTTTGCCCAGGACGACAGATGATCTGTTTCACAGCCGCCCTCTTTACATTTGTATCCCGCGTGTGGCTTGCAACACAGCCGAACCGAAAAATCAAGGGATAAACGGTGTTGACAGCAGGCTGATGTTTGTGCACAATCACATGCAACAAGCCGTTTGACTGCGCGTGAAGTGCCTGTGACCAAAGACCTCCCACGTGGTATTAAAAAAACCCACTCCAGCTTTGCTGTGACAGGTATTGAGTCGGGTTGCTATTACGGAGACACGCCGGTGGGACTGACTTTAAAAGTTGAAAGGTAAGAGAAAGTGTCTCATCATGTTGGCATAATATCGCTCCACGACACGTGAACTGCAGTGATAACCTACTCACCCTTTAAAAAAAAAACAGGCGATGGTGTGGAAGCGAAGCGTTGAACATAACATTAAGCTGTGGGGTGAAGTTGCGTCAGTCCGGGGACAAACCTCAAACCGATATATAGGAGAGGGCCCCAAAGGGTTTAAAATCGTGATCGTGATTGGCGTTTTTTTACCTTTCTGTGACCGTGATTGCCAAAATTTCCATTTCTGTGATCGTGATGGGACTTTGCCCGTGATCCGTGATGACAAAAAAATCAAGTCTCGTGATCGTGATCGTCATTTGTTTTCGTGATCGTGATGGGCATTATTGCAAAGCATTTTATTTTGAACGTACATTTTTCACAGCTGTATCACTCCATGATCCTCTATTCGTCAAGGAGCCATCAATCCCGATTGAAGGGAAGCAACAACACATTCAGAAATATGATTTTGACAGCGATTGCTTCCCTTTAAGAGAACCAATCACACAAAAAAAGAGATCCAATCAGAAGGCAAATTGCTAAAGTCTGCCAAACTTCATCCAATGGAAGGGCTTCGTGCAAAAGTTTTGAGTGCATTCAGTCAAATTCGAATTCGAAGATCAAAAATGGCGTGCAGCAGTACTGTCATCGAACTTCTGTTATATTTTGTGGATTCAAGCCAGACCAAAGCAGGCGGCGAGAATGCCTTCCTTGGTGGAAAGGTCAGGCTACGGGTCGGTCTTTCCGAAGACGAAATATCAAGATATGTTGATCTATGTTGCTCTATGACTGTTCTGAATGTAGGCAAAGATCTTGAAATTTGTTCAAGATCTTTGAGTTTGAGTGAGATCATTGACATTGTCGACATTGCCACGTCCGGCTGTCACTCGCTCAGTGTGACCTCGACTGGCTCGAGATCGAGTCTGCGTGTAGCCAAAACCGAAACTAGAAATGTGTTTTTCATCCCAGCAACGTGGACACGCTTGGCATAGATTCCCAATTGTCGCTTCTTTGCATTAAGCTTGGATTTATTTTAGCGCCTGTAAACTTTAATATCAACAATGGGTTAAATTCAGAAACAATGGCGGGGAGACGTGCCAGTTTGGGTCACTTGATCCTCATGTCAAAGACGATCAAAGTCATGTTCGTTGGGGATTTGTCAGGCATGCTACTTTTCCGGTAATTGCCGGAAATCCGATAAAGCCGTTTTCAAAATCCGGTAAAGTCAAATTTATTCCGGTGAAGTTGAAACATTTCCGCAAAAACGATCCGTGTGAATATCGCGCAACGCGACCGGGCGCCGGTCTCAATGAAGCCAGCGCACAGTAGTGTTGTTTTCACCAGTTTGGAGGTGTGTTTAATGGTGGTGGGGGGAGGCTAAAATGGGATTTTTTAACAAGATCACAACACTATTACAGCCCTGAAAATGATGTCCAGAATGCACCAGATTGCACAGATTTTAACCTAGTTGGCTTGCCTGCTTCGCAGGCTCAGTCAGGCTTGTGGCTTCGCCACTGGCACTGCGCGCTTCTTTCAGGTAAAACCATTTTTGGCCTGTAGCAAGCCCATGAACCCCAGGCGATGGTGTACCTCAAATTGTATGGCAAAGTTGAAAATACATGTACTTTAATTTCAATCCACCCAATAGTTTTTGAGAAAATGGGTTTACAAGATTTAGCTCTGGAAATGTGAAATTGTGTAAGTATATATTCATGTGTGTGAGTGAGGGTGTGGGAGTTGAATGTGTATGAGTGGAGAGCGAGAGAGAGAGAGAGAGAGAGAGAGAGAGAGAGAGAGAGAGAGAGAGAGAGAGAGAGAGAGAGAGAGAGAGAGAGAGAGAGAGAGAGAGAGAGAGAGAGAGAGAGAGAGAGAGAGAGAGAGAGAGAGAGAAAACAATGAAAACAACATTCTTGTTACTGATTACAAACCATGATATGAATTTCTGTGTGTGTATGAAAAAGAACTAAAAAAATAATAATAAACAAGTCGCGTAAGGCGAAATTACAACATTTAGTCAAGCTGTCGAAATAACAGAATGAAACTGAACTCACTGCATTTTTACAGCAAGAGCGTATACTCGTAGCATCGTCAGTCCACCGCTCGATGCAAAGGCAGTGAAATTGACAAGAAGAGCGGGGTAGTAGTTGCGCTGAGAAGGATAGCACGCTTTTCTTTATCTCTATTCTTTTTAACTTTCTGAGCGTGTTTTTAATCCAAACATATCATATCTATATGTTTTTGGAATCAGGAACCCACAAGGAATAAGATGAAATTGTTTTTAAATCGATTTCGGAAATTTTATTTTAATAATAATTTTTATATTTTTAATTTTCAGAGCTTGTTTTTAATCCAAATATAACATATTTATATGTTTTTGGAATCAGAAAATGATGAAGAATAAGATGAACGTAAATTTGGATCGTTTTATAATTTGTTTATTTTTTTTACACTTTTCAGATTTTTAATGACCAAAGTCATTAATTAATTTTTAAGCCACCAAGCTGAAATGCAATACCGAAGTCCGGCCTTCGTCGAAGATTGCTTGGCCAAAATTTCAATCAATTTGGATTGTGACAGTGCCGCCTCAACTTTTACAAAAAGCCGGATATGACGTCATCAAAGGTATTTATCTAAAAAAAGAAAAAAACGTCCGGGGATATTATTCCCAGGAACTCTAATGTCAAATTTCATAAAGATCGGTCCAGTAGTTTGGTCTGAATCGCTCTACACACACACACGCACAGACAGACAGACACACACACACACATACACCATGACACTCGTCTCGATTCCCCCTCTACGTTAAAACATTTAGTCAAAACTTGACTAAATGTAAAAAGTGCAACAGTTCTCACTTTGTGTTGAATAAACAATAGATCCAGAGGAGCGAATTACTGTGTGGTTGTGTTTACTTTGACACGTGCTTTCTGTACCTGCAACTTTTACCGTGACCGTGATTTGCCACTGGTGTTCGTGATCGTGAAAACAAAAATCAAGGTAACTGTGATCGTGAAAGCTAAAATTTCCCTTCCCGTGATCGTGATGATACCTCCCCTTTGGGGCCCTCATAGGACGTTGACAACTAATTTAAGGCGCGAAAGGTAAGCGGGTCCTTGCGTTTCAAAAGACTCTTTATGCATGCCATTGTGTAAATTGTCGAGTCGCTCTAGAACATTCTCTGTCTCCGCCACGTCTAACTGGTTGCCCTTTTCTGTCTGTCTGAGGTATGTGCTTTGCTGGTTGTACAATCTATATTTTTTTCTAACGAAACAGGACTGTCTCTACGATAGACGGATTAACTCACTGATTCTGTAGAGTCTCTCTCTCTCTCTCTCTCTCTCTCTCTCTCTCTCTCTCTCTCTCTCTCTCTCTCTCTCTCTCTATTTCTCTCTCTCTCTATTTCTCTCTCTCTCTATTGTGTCTCTCTCTCTCTCTATTTCTCTCTCTCTCTCTATTTCTCTCTCTCTCTCTCTCTCTCTCTCTCTCTCTCTCTCTCTCTCTATCTCCCTCTCTCGTTCACTCTCCCCCTCCCTCCTTTTACCTCTACATATCTTTCCCTCTCTCCTACTTTCTCTCTCTCTCTTATTCTCTCTCTCCCCCCCTCTCTCTTCCCTCCCCCCCCCCCCCCTCTCTCTCTCTCTTCCCAGCCCTGTGTACTAGGTTTACAGTAACGGATCGGTTCTGCATTTGTGATGTGTCTCCGTGTATACACGAAGCTTCGTGGTTTCTGTGCGGTTTTGCTCGAGGACAGGAATCGTTCCCTTCAATGGCAACATATGCTGTTTATACTTTGACATTGCTTTCCGAGGTCGACCAAACTAGCTTGTGTTTGTTAAAGTGTCATTGTGTATACGAATTGAGTTCTGATTGCTGTTGTCTTTGCTGACTGCATGGAGACAAATGATAAACGGTGACAAGGAAAGTAAACGTGTATCCTTGTGTGACATTTCATGTCTGCATCCTCCTGCCTCTGGGTTGGTTGGTCATTCCCAAATGTGTTTGCTTTTCATTGTTTATTTGATATAACGCAAAAGTACAACATTTAAAGCATTCTTCTAAATGCAATGATCATAAAATCGTCGATGATAAAATCGTTTATTTAACGTCACTGTAAATATATTGGCGACATTTGTCTTAGATTAAAAACGCACAGGCGCGCACACAAACGTTCCCTATATGTACAGTGGTTCACCACCCTCCCACCCCCCGCACACTCTCGCTCATCTAATTAAAAGTGGTAATAAGAGATACTTGGATATAAAAGGGTATTCTTAAAGGTTCTGATAAAAATATAAAGTAGCTATGAGAAGCATTGGCGTTAGTTGCAGTAATGTCTCTTCATATCCAGGGACCAAGCGGGTGCGTGTGCACAAGTCTAGCGATAAGTTTGAGACCTTGCCACCCAAGGTCTTTATTAAAACTTAAAAGATAGCTTAATTTTTCATTTGGGGTATTTGGCAGGATATTTCTGTTCGAGTTTATAAGCTAAATGCAAATACGAAAGAACAACTTTTTAACTAAAGGTGATCGAAAACCTGTTGGTGTTAAAATTTACATTGTTAGATATAAAAGACGACCGTTTTACAACAAATACGTATATACATTTATATTCATGCTGCTTCAATTCTTGGTAGAGAAAAATATTTACAATTTGTTTAGAAATGTTTAAAAACAAACAACAAACCTTTAGTGGCTTTTTAAGCTGTTGGAAGGGCTTAGAGTGAGGAAATCTCTCTCCCGAAAAAAATGTATTGTACACACATAGTACTCACATTGTTGAGCTAGCGACGAACTATTCGCTCAACTGATAACAAGTTTTTGGGGGTACGTTGGGCTATCGCAAAATTAACTTATTTACGGTTTTAGCAGTTACAGTAATATAACATGGTTCTTGATTGTGACGCTGTATGACGCATTCTAGATCTCTCTCCGATTCGTTCCTCTTGTTCTTTTGAATTAATTTTTGCGGAACTGTCGCTGACAAGGTATGGCCACTATGTCTCTTTGTCAGAGTTTTACAGACTGACGTTTAATAACAAACACTCTGGGAGAAGTTTTACAGACTGAAATTGAAGGAAAAACACTTTTAGAAGTAGCGGTTATTGTTCATTTGCTATTGTCTGAATGCCGTCACAGCTGACATTAACACCGTCAACAGTTTTTGGTCACAGTTGGAGCCGACGTTTTGAATTGTGCATGTTTGGTTCTCCTGGGTGAGACTGTTATAATAATAATAATAATAATGCAAACTTTTATAGCGCTATTCTAGAAAAATGTCTACTCTTAGCGCTTTACAATACATACATCGACCAAGCATACTATACACGCACGGGCAAAGAAACCGACCAAACATAACCAACAAACTATACATGCACAGGCAAAGAAAACGACCAAACATACAATACACGCACAGGCAAAGATAACGACCAAACATAAACAAACATACTATGACCAATCATAACCAACATACTATACGCGCGCAGGCAAAGAGAACAATCAGCACATGTAATAATTACTGACAACTAATGATGTTATCCACAACATTCTTGACACAAGAACTCATTTCAAGCCCTTTGTTGTCCACAATACGCACGTCTGCGGGAGTGTTTCCTATGTCCGAAGTACAGGTGATGGTCACGTTTGTCCCGTGTGACACAACTACGTTGTTGTCGTCATTAGCGACAGTAATATTCCGAAATGCATTTCGGTAATATATCAAGCTAACCACATCTCCCTCGATCTCATCAGTTTGCTTTGAAAAAGACGGAGGTGACGTTCTGGTAGAATGCGCTGATCCTGTCACGCATGCGTATGGCTACCGTTTCCTGTGGCGAGGCTACAGGGTGAAGGTAGTCAACAGGTAGGCCGGACATGCGGACATCGGGTTCAGACGAGTGTGCACGGGCCCCACCTGAAATTAATTGTAGTTTAGAAGACACAACAAAAAGCTGACTTGATAGTAAGATGGTCAATAAAAAAGGAAAAGGTTGAAGTGTTGGGGTCTACATTGATGTTCAGTTGGAAGTGGGCGAGAAAGGGGGAGGGCATAAAAACAAAACAGGAAACGTAGAAAAAGTAAAAAATATATTACATACCCATTTTCTTTGTTCATGGGACAAGTGTTCCTTTTTGTGTGCTCTGTCTGTTGATGTTGTTTTAGTTTATGTTATTGTGTATACGTTTTTGAATGACAAGAACATTTATCGTGGGGGAACTGAAAACTTCAAAACAAAAGGCGTGGATTTACTAAATCGAAAAGAATGGACATGCAAACTATAGCGCCCTAAAAAGTCACATCTTAATCTGAATTTAGGCTAAGATGTTTCTTTACCAATTATCGCCTTTAAGTTGGTGGCGTCGCTTTGTTGCAAGATGATATGTGCTGCTGCAATGCTATGTAGCTTTCTTTATTAGGTGTTTAACGTTGTTTTCAACCGTTCAAGGTTATATCGCGACGGAATGCTATGTAGCTGATAAACGCACATTTGATTAGCAAGTATAGTACTTAACATTTTTTATCCGTGCAGGCTAAGCACCTGTGGCCCTTAGTGGTTGTTATCAAGCTGTCTTGCCTTGTTGTGTGTGTGTGTGTGTCTGTGTGTGTGTGTGTGTGTCTGTGTGTGTCTGTGTCTGTGTATCTGTCTGTCAGTTTGTCTGTCTGTTTGTCTGTCAGTTTTCACTGAAGTCACTACGTTCCCGCTTTCAAGTTTGTCTGTTTTTGATTGTTTCTTTTTTATTTAAATTTGTGTTGGTCAAAGCTTTTAGAAAGTCAAATGTATGTTATGTATTCTTTTTATTAACATCCACAATCATACCTGCAATACGTTGCTCATCCTCGTTGATCAGATCATAAATGCCCTCTTCTTGGCTACGGCAGGACCTGCGAGCAAGGGGGTGGATTCCTGAAAACACTGGGGGCAACAGTGGCTGTAATTGGAGGGGACTGGGTATTTCTGGTAGTTGTTCCTGTTGTCGTTGGGGAGGCTGTTGCAGCAGAATTGCCTCATGCATTGAGAACAGAGCTCGTCTTTCTGAAAAGACACAGACAAGAAATTAGACAAGTAGACAAGCAGAAAGACAGACATCTAGCATATTTAGCAAAAGCGAAAGAGTTCCACAGTTAGTAGAGGCGAAGCTGAAGTCGAGTAAACTGTCAATGAATACTAACTTTGCCTGGAATCAGTGGAAGGGGCGCAACTCCGTAAATCCCGTGAACAAGTACACCACAGTTGTTTCCCTTGAACACGACAGCGACAACAAAGCTCACTTTACAATTCAATGTTCACTGAAGTCTTGTTCCTGCTTTCACGTGTGTGTCTTGTTGTTTTGTTTTCCTTGTTGGCTCACGTAAGTGTAGCCTATGCGATGATAAACTTTGTCTGTCTGTGCGTGCGTGTCTGCGTGCGTGTGTGTGTGTGACAGTGTGTGTGTGTGTGTGTGTGTGATAGAAACTTTAACATTTCCGAGTCTATGGATAAAGCTCGCATAAGAAGATTACGTCTCGGTCAAAAGTGTTTGACGTGTGTGATAGAAACTATTTGAAGACGTCACATTATGACGTAAGAGGGTTAGACGTCACGCAAAGGAATTACTGAAAGTCTCGGTCATTGTTATTGTGAGCGGGCCGAGACTACTTGGCAGATCCAGGGTCTCGCTTTCTTGCACAGTTTCACCTATGCTTACTGTGTGTGTGTGTGTGTGTGTGTGTGTGTGTGTGTGTGTGTGTGTGTGTGTGTGTGTGTGTGTGTGTGTGTGTGTGTGTGTGTGTGTGTGTGTGTGTGTGTGTGTGTGTGTGTGTAAGTGTGACGGAGTGATTGAGTTTGTGTTACTGTTTGTCGATTTCTTACGTGAGCCTTGAAGGCTTCGCCTCTTGTTTTTAGTATGAAAACATTCGTCCAATGAGTAACTCATTTTAAGCTGAAATCTATCTGTGGGAATAGGAAGTAGAACTAGAAATAGAAGCATACCTACACAGGTAGGGGTAGCAGAAAGGACCACATTTCGAACTTTATTGTCTTGGATGTCATTTAGTTTAAGAAATGTCCTATCACTTTTACACGTTAAGTATTATGTTTGCTCGTGTTTCATGCTAGAAGACTTAATCTTGTTTTAATCTTGCGGCTTCGTGGCAGGCGGAAGAAAAAATCAGCCAGATAAGTTTTCGTTATTGTTTGTCTGTGCACTTAAAAGACCGTTGGGTCGATATATTTGTGAATGTATTGTTTTGTCAATAACAAACGATCCAACAACCTACCTTTCTTGTTTTTTGATGCTAGAAGACTTAGTTTCAACGGTGTGTAAAGTTGCCTTTTGCAAATTGACCAGCAAAGTAACTGCCGTTTTGTGTTTTTTGTTGTTCCTCTATTACTCTTGTTCGGGTGTGACGTGATCATTTGTTTGTTTATTTGTTTACTATTAAAGATACCATCTTAGAAATGTCGTTAGTTGTGGTTGTGGGGAGAAGTCGGATACATGTACCCAATGTTCAAGTTTCAGTCATTATCTTGGGAATTTGCACATAGCCTTTAACTAGTATCTATATGCATTCTGGCATCAGCACGCCTTGAACTTACAGAAAGTTCATTTTAAAAATGTGAATTACTTAAACAAGGGGTAGACTCTAGCCTCATCCAAGTCAGAGAGACAGACAAACAGAGAGACAGACTGAGACACAGTGAGACACTAAGACAGACAGACAGATATGGGCAGTCACGCAGAAAAGAAGACAGAGAAAGGGAGAGACAGAGAAAGGGAGAGACAGACAGACAGACTGACATACAGACGGGCAGACAGCCAGACAGAGACAGACAGACAGACAGACAGACAGGAATAGGCAGTCGCGCAGATAAGAAGACAGAGAGAAACGGAGACAGAGAAAGGAGGAGACAGAGGGTCACCTCTTCTGTTCACACTGCTGCTGATAACGAAAACGATAATGGCCACAACGATCAGTCCATTCAGTGCAAGTACACCGATACCCGTCGGCGTGCGCAAAAAGGAAAGATGAGTGTTGGTTTTGACCGACGTAGCTTCATTGGTGAACACCTCTGACACCGGTGAGACCTGTGTAGAGTCGATATTCAGCGTCGCTTGGGTTGTGGTTTCACTCGTCCATGCAGCACTCGTTTCTATATCATAAAACAAAATGTTTAAGAAAAAAAATATATTTAAAGGTAGAGCGTGGAGAAAATCCTGTTTTAGAAAGTAAATCCGAAAACTGATAGACTAGCTGCTGACGTTCCAAAATTCAGAATCAAAAGACAAGAATGATATGTTATTAGAACGTCTAATTTGTGACAAAACAAAACGTTACTCTCACGGTTCTTCGACCTGAAGATATTTCAAGTGGACAGACAGACAAACAGACTTGTGAAACAGATAATGAACTTAGCTCAGAAAATCGTTTTCCTCTCCCTGACAAGAACCATAACCAGTCAATGCAAGTTCCACGGCAATAATTGTGCCATTATTTCATAATCTTCCGGTCGCGTTTACAAAGGGTCCGGGATTTGGAACTTAACAGTCAACGTTTGCACGAAGTATTCTTCAACATTATGTTATACCACCCCATGAACATTACAGACAGATTTCAGGCAGTAAACTAGAGTAGTCTAATTCTCTCTCTCTCTCTCTCTCTCTCTCTCTCTCTCTCTCTCTCTCTCTCTCTCTCTCTCTCTCTCTCTCTCTCTCTCTCTCTCTCTCTCTCTCTCTCTCTCTCTCTCTCTCTCTCTCTCTCTCTATCTCTCCACACACACACGCACACACACACCCCTCAACCATGCATGTATTATTGCCTATAAACCATGCAACAAGATATCGACATTGAATAAGATGAATGCGCAATGCATACTACACCTTTTGCAAGGCTCCTGAAAAAGGCTGGCTCAACTCCCATCTCATTCCCCAAGGCCAGCTTCCAATCGCCGTTGTCGTCGAGTGCCGTCACATCTCCAAGTCGAAGGCCTAGTTTCAGTTCCGGTGGTTTACCCGCGAGGGTCATATTCAAACTGAAGAATGCGAACAACCATGGAGGACACACATAAGTAAAATAATTAAGTTTACGTTATCAAAACACGTGAGGAATGATTGATTTAACTTCCGGCACCTCTGTAAACTAGACGGAACTTACACATGATCTATAAAAGAGAGTACTTACCCCCCCCCCCCCCACCCACCCACCCCCCCTCCACCCCCACTCAAACACACAAACTCACACCGAGAAGATGAGAGATTGAGAGAGAGAGAGAGAGAGAGAAAGAGAGAGAGAGAGAGAGAGATTGAGAGAGAGAGAGAGAGATTGAGAGAGAGAGATGGAGTGAGAGAGATGGAGTGAGAGAGAGAGATAGAGAGAGAGAGAGAGATGGAGTGAGAGAAAGAGAGAGAGAGAGAGATGGAGTGAGAAAGAGAGAAATAGAGAGAGATGGAGTAAGAGAGAGAGATGGAGTGAGAGTGAGAGAGAGAGAGAGGAGAGAGAAAGGAGAGAGAGAGAGAGAGAGAGAGAGAGAGAGAGAGAGAGAGAGAGAGAGAGGTTCTAGTTTCTAATATTCAACATTTTTTTCAGAAGTCAGACAGACAGACACACAGACTAACAAAGACACAGATGGCCAGAGTATCAGATACACAGACACAGAAGCAGAATCTCTTGCCTTGAACAGTTCTTCTCTGAAGGCGAGGGGTACACTTCAGTTGTGTTTGAGTCGGGTTCAACTTGCTGCCACAGCGGAAGAGATGTACTGAGAACGCACTCAGACAAGTTACGGGTGTAAGAACATACAGAGAACTCCAGGACTGCGATCCCGTTCTCCTGGATTTCTTCGGGCCCTCTTATCTCCGGAGGTCCTGCGGACGACAAATAAGACTTAAAAACAGTGGTAACGGGTCAGCTTGGAAAGGCAGAACACATCAATTAGCTCAGTAATGTTGGTTATGTTTAAACTGAATAGTCACTGCAGTGGTGTACACAGAATCCACGTCGTGTTTAACCGTACACGGAAAACATTCTTGCAACTTAAGACTCGGAAACCTACATATGACCAATTTCAACCAGGCGCTTACTGCGTATAAAAAATGTTGTTTCTTCGTCACCCACACTCGGTTGTATTCCGATAAGCCATTAATTTCAATAGAGTTTTTCTTGTACATAGGTTTGTTTCGAAAGTTTTCTG
>NW_027129096.1:135984-148590 GCF_037325665.1 Littorina saxatilis
AGTATGTGTTATGTGGCAGAATTGAGATATTACACGGTTTTGCCTTTGTCCAAAGGAAATGCGTATGTCCTCAAGAGAGCTGGCATCGCACTTGTTGCTTTTAAGCTCAAAAGGAATGATGACTGTGGAGTTTTCTGAAGCAGCAACCGTATTGGTTTTATTGAGTGTAGGGAATTCGAAGATATAGGAGCCTGAAACAATACAACACTTATCGTTGTAGATTCCTATGTGTTTTAATGATAGCCTTTCCAGGTTGGGATGGCATGACGACAAAGGAACTGTTGGGATGAATAATGATTAAGTTAACTATTTGATTTATTAGACTCTTTGGAATTATGAAATGAATAGATTGAGCGTTTTTTTCTTCTAAAATTAAAACGAGTAGTTGCATTGCCACCCCCCCCCCCCCCCCCAATAGTCACACAGACTCAGTCTCTCCTTCTGTTCTCAGCCAAGCATGTTAGGTGCCACGGGACAGCACTGTAATGGCGCAGTCCTTCCCGTTAAAACAGCTCTGCTCAATTTCTCAGATCTGCCCTGTCATATTTTGCATTGGTCTAGACCATCCGGCTACTTGGATACATTCTAAAGAATCAGCTTCCCGACTGCTCCTGTGCAGTTTGATTTATTTTCTTTTGCGTGTGATATACTTATTTTGCATATTGACATTACTGGCTTTTACGAAATTAATCAGCCATGAAAGTCCAAAGAATAGTCAACTAGCCTTTGGCTAGTGCTTCTGAAATTTTACTTGCCAGAGAGCACATTTTACTAGCCAAACCAAAAAGATTGTTTCAGCAACTTTACTCGCATTTGGCGAGTAGATGAAAATGTCAACTCTCCAGTTACGTGTTTCTAACTCGCCACGTTCAGGCCTGTTATTGCATACAGAATCTCACTCTGCACACACACATCCTGGCTGTTTGATTTCTTGGGATGTGTTCAAGTGAAGGGATGCCTTTCTCCTTTACAAGTCAGTGAGCGGACGTGAGCCAAAATGTTAGACCAGCACGGGTGGCCTAGTGGTAAGGCGTCCGCCCCGTGATCGGGAGGTCGTGGGTTCGAACCCCGGCCGGGTCATACTTTAAAAATTGGCAAACTAGTGGCTGCTCCGCCTGGTGTCTGGCATTATGGGGTTAGTGCTAGGACTGGTTGGTCCGGTGTCAGAATCATGTGACTGGGTGAGACATGAAGCCTGTGCTGCGACTTCTGTCTTGTGTGTGGCGCACGTTATATGTCAAAGCAGCACCGCCCTGATATGGCCCTTCGTGGTCGGCTGGGCGTTAAGCAAAAACAAACAAACAAACAAAGCCAAAATGTTTACAACGGTATGACTGTGCCTTGAACCAATGGGTCATATTTTTCACAACTGTACTAGTAACTCATACAACGTATATGTCCTTATCCAACAATGCCACTGGTAAGTTTGTTAACACATGTACCAGCGAGGTCAGGTCTGGTAGTTACTATTTTGATTGGTGTATAGTATCAGTCTAATATTAAAGAAGAAAGATTTATAGTCAGGTATAACTAGGTCTTTTACTAATGAATGAGATTATTTTTCTTTCATTTTCTTTTACATTTCTATGAATACGAGTTACATATAAGCATGTAGTGTTATTTGCATCAATATTAATTCAGAAATGGGTGTTTCACAGAGTTGCCATTGTGTTTCTAACAGTTTATGACTGCTTCTATTCTGCAAGAAAATTAAACATACAGGGATAAGAGAACAACATTCTACTTACAGAGAGAGTTGGAGTACGCGAGTTGCTTTGATATTAGTAGAACGAGCGCGAGAACAACTGACACATTCTTCATGTTCTCCTTAGTTGTTGGTACATAGCTGCGGGTAAGTCGCTGTATCCTCTGTCATTGGAATCAGAAACCTTCCTTCCCATGCAGAGTATGCACACGTTATCAATTTACTTTCAGTCACGCGCGTATTTCCTTGTGACAATGCTGTCACTGAGTTTGTTTAAGAAAGAAAATGTTCCTTGTGTATTTCATTGTTTTCTGAATTCAAATTTGTTCCTGTTTTATCACAATGGGTATTTTCAACTGAGTAGTTTTTATTTAGTACACACATTTTATTTGTCTGAGTGAATATGTAGAAACAAGAATGTGTTTATGTACATTTCGCAGCAAACATTTTGTTCTCACTCTTTCACTTAGGAGATATGCATATTTCCCCCCCAAAATATCAAATATAATATACAGAATCACTAATAGTTGAGGCCTTTTATAGATTCAATCCCTCATTAGACTGTTCGCTACTAGTTTTTACTGATTTGATTGATTATTTAAAGAGTATAATGTGCTTGGTTACTTTTGCTGTGATAATGCTGCAGCCGGAGTATGTTTATTAGTGTGCACAGATGCTTTTTTCGCGTCAATGTTATCAAGAGAGTCTAGATATAGGTTTACACACCCCGAGTTCTGAATAGCTCGCACATTTCACCGAGGGTCGATTTTCAGGTATTCCCGAGCCTCTGGCGAAATCTCAGACCTGGCCAGGCCTTATCTTGCAATAAGGCCATCATTGAACTGTTAACCAAGTTTTAGATTTCAAGCTAAAAGCATTCCATAAAGTTAACTTGCTCAATTGTTGAACGCGTCAGAAAAAAACGACACGCCAACGATCAGACGTGATTCACGCGAATAGCCACAGACAGTCAGCCACCCCCCCCCCCTCCTCTGCTCTTAAAAATAAAAACATTGATCCCTGGCCTAAAAGGAATCTGTAAAGTCAACACGTACATGCCATATTCAAAACAAGAAATTCCTAAGAGCTAGGAAAAACACCCCCGTCAAAGGGAGATAACCTTCTCAGTTGGTGGCAGTGACTGAGTGAGAATGGTTATTTCCCTTTGACCATGAAGATGTCCCTGTATAAGTCCTTGTATAATTTTAATCCACCAATAACTCCCTAACCGTGTGTTTGACTGGTCCCAATTTTTGTAAGGACCGTCTCAGGAATGTATAGAACCTGTTCACCAAGTTTGGTGACGATCGGTCCGTTCATTCTTGAGATCTATATGCGAACACAAACACACAAACACACAAACACCCAAACAAACACCCAAACAAACACCCAAACAAACACATCGAGCGAAACCTATACACACCCCTATACCGGGGGTGTAACTACACCAAGTCATTTGCGGCTTCTCAGCTCTGCCCCTGTGCGTACCATTGCATCAGTTTCTTTAAAGTAACTCGAAACCTCTTGGAGAAATTCATCAGGTTTTGTCACATACCCTTCCCGCCCTGATTTCTGCACCATTCTTCAAATGAAATATTTAAATTCCTGGGAGTTTTATGCGATGTTGTGCTAAAAAGAATCTTTCTTTGAACATGGAAATAGACATCACAGTTTTGTTATCGTATTATGTTTTTATATTTCAGGTCTACAATGACACTGTGGGTTTTCACATTGTTCCTCTTGAGAACATTATGTAAGTTGAATTTGCGGTGTACATTTATGTACAATTCTGTACTTGTTAAAGTGAATGGTCATTCATTTTAGACGTTGATGCTGCAAATCAAGCTACTCTTGATTACAGGATTTTAGGCTTCGATTTTTGTCGGCAAAATCATGCAGCGACACATACTTTTTAAATCTTATCGCTCTGTCTGTCTGTCTGTCTGTCTGTTTGTTTGTCTGTTTGTTTGTCTGTCTGTCTGTCTGTGTCACTTTTACAGTATACAAACGGCCATTTCTGAACGAATCCTTCCAACATTATGGCAGATATCGATATATACGCTTTCGGGCGAAATATGTCTGCGTTAAGTTGTATACTTCCCTCGCAATGTCACTCCTGTGTTCATCGGCCTCTCTGGTGTAGGTGGGTGATACGGGACTCTCACCGATGCTACCTGGGTTTGACCCCCAATCGGATGAACTTTAAACACACACAAACTTGTTTGGCCTATGATCATCGTGTGTAAGTGAGTATATAGGGTGTCTCTAAAAAAAGTACCCCAAAAGACATTGAAACATCAGTACCGAGAAATGGAAAAACTAATAATTATGTAAGGTAATACGCTAATATGTACCCCAGAAAAAGAAACCTACAACAAACAACAACTGAAGGCAAACATTCTCAGAGAAATCCAGAACATCCCACAGGAAACATTCCCCAATGTAATGAACAATATGGCAATGAGGATGCAGTCTGTGATTGGAAAACGGGGTGGCTACATTGGTCACGTGGTGTGAAGAAACAGACGATCTCAACTGAAAGCTGTGAACTGGGGACAAAACTTCTATGAACTGGCTACAATATCACGCAGAAATGATTTCAATAAATTTACTGACTTGTCTGTAGTATTGAAAGAAAATTGGGTACTTTTTTTAGACACCTTGTATATGCATTTGGTTGTTTCTGCATGGGCATGAACCTGCCAGTATATGAAAACAAAAAAAACCACCCACACAAATAGAATCAGCAGCGGGCAAACGGCCATCTTGTTTACATGATTGTTTTTGCAGGTGTCATTTTTGGAGAACAAAAAGCGACTGGCTGCTTACCCGAAGTACAAGTTCTCAAGGAAGGGCAAAGTGCACAGCTTGACTTTGAACTTCAAAAGGCTGTCGGCGACTTCACAGTACGGAAGTACAAAATAACAAATTCACTTAATGAAAGTAAGTATTGCTTTTTCAATGTGATGAGTTTTTTCCAATGTTTGTGTGTGGTTTTTCTTGTTGTGTATTTACACCCCCGGTATAGGGGTGTGTATAGGTTTCGCTCGATGTGTTTGTTTGTTTGTTTGTTTGTGTTCGCATATAGATCTCAAGAATGAACGGACCGATCGTCACCAAACTTGGTGAACAGGTTCTATACATTCCTGAGACGGTCCTTACAAAAAGTGGGACCAGTCAAACACACGGTTAGGGAGTTATTGGTGGATTAAGATTCTACAAGGACTTATAGAGGGACATATTAATGGTCAAAGGGAAATAACCACACTTGTTAGCAGTGCCTGCTCAGTTGGTGGCAGTGAGAATGCTAAGGACGGGGGTGTTTTTCCTACCTCGGAGGAATTTCTTGTTTTGTTACGTGTTCCTTTAAATAATAAACACTCTTCACGTGAGCGGAAATGGCTGGGTCCACTATAGCTTAACGGTTCATTCGGGGAGCATTTGCAGCGACTTCTTCTTGCACATCTACGTTGACTTTAAACTGCAGTTCTCAGCTGAAGGCAAGGGGGGGGGGTGAGGGAGGTGCCGACCCACATTTTACGTCAATTTTGAAGCAATTTAATTATAGCCAGGTTCAAAATAGGTGAAAATCGTCCTTGCCAAAACATTTTATTTTTGAAACACGACTTTTGTTGTGGTTGTTTATTTCGTTTTGTGTCTGGAAGTGCTTTAAAAGGTCATCGATAGAAATGTTTAGGGTGCATTGTTCTAATGTTTATCCCGGACAATCTGCTTCACAGTAACGGTAATGTTGTTTCTATACATAAGTCGTGCTTACAAATGGTCAAGTGTCGACACAAAATAGACCACTTTATACAGTAAACAAGTATTGTGTGGTGTGCAATTACAAGGAACATTTAAACAAACGTGTGCGTGTGCGTGTGTGTGTGTGTGTGTGTGTGTGTGTGTGTGTGTGTGTTTCTGTGTGTGTTTCGTTGTGTGTATGTATGTGTGTGTGTGTGTGTGTGTGTGTGTGTGTGTGTGTGTGTGTGTGTGTGTGTGTGTGCGCGCCTTCGTGTGCGAGGCTGGTACTAGAAATTGTTTATTCGAAATGACAAACACAGGTTACAAGCGATAACGCGCAAAAATACTGGTTTATTAAATCTGCATATTGCGATATTCAGTAATATGTATTGCGGTAAAAAACTAAGCAGAAAGAAAAAGAGAAAAGAAAACAAATTATTGGATATGGCAAAGATATCAAAAAATGCATACAAAACGCAAGAAACAACAAGTCGCGTAAGGCGAAAATACAATATTTAGTCAAGTAGCTGTCGAACTCACAGAATGAAACTGAACGCAATGCCATTTTACTCGTAGCATCGTCAGGCCACCGCTCATGGCAAAGGCAGTGAAATTGACAAGAAGAGCGGGGTAGTAGTTGCGCTAAGAAGGATAGCACGCTTTTCTGTACCTCTCTTTGTTTTAACGTTCTGAGCGTGTTTTTAATCCAAACATATCATATCTATATGTTTTTGGAATCAGGAACCGACAAGGAATAAGATGAAAGTGTTTTTAAATTGATTTCGACAATTTAATTTTGATAATAATTTTTATATATTTAATTTTCAGAGCTTGTTTTTAATCCGAATATAACATATTTATATGTTTTTGGAATCAGCAAATGATGGAAAATAAGATAAACGTAAATTTGGATCGTTTTATACATTTTTATTTTTTTTTACAATTTTCCGATTTTTAATGACCAAAGTCATTAATTAATTTTTAAGCCACCAAGCTGAAATGCAATACCGAACCCCGGGCTTCGTCGAAGATTACTTGACCAAAATTTCAACCAATTTGGTTTAAAAAGGAGGGCGTGACAGTGCCGCCTCAACTTTCACGAAAAGCCGGATATGACGTCATCAAAGACATTTATCCAAAAAATGAAAAAAAATTTCGGGGATTTCATACCCAGGAACTCTCATGTCAAATTTCATAAAGATCGGTCCAGTAGTTTACTCTGAATCGCTCTACACACACACACACACAGACACACACACACGCACACACACACGCACACACGCACGCACATACACCACGACCCTCGTCTCGATTCCCCCTCTATGTTAAAACATTTAGTCAAAACTTGTCTAAATGTAAAAAGGGAAAAAATAACAAACACAAAACAGGCGAAAACAAACAAACACAAACAAGTTACAATAACCAAACACTCGTTGATTAATCCTTTGACCTTTAAGAAAGGATTACGTTCCTTACGTTAAAAACAATAAACACTAAGAATACTCAAGAAACTTAGCATAAATACGTTACAAACCAAAATGGCTACGTTACGGAAAATACAAACGTTGACTCATCAGGCCAAGAATACAATAACAAACTGTCATACTAAAAAATCTCTACAAGACAACGTTTCTGCGTTATTCAAAGTTACAAAAAAACAAGTCGCGTAAGGCGAAAATACAATATTTAGTCAAGTAGCTGTCGAACTCACAGAATGAAACTGAACGCAATGCAACGCAGCAAGACCGTATACTCGTGGTCCACCGCTCACGGCATAGGCAGTGAAATTGACAAGTGGTTACGCTATGCTGCATAGCACGCTTTTCTGTACCTCTCTTCGTTTTAACTTTCTGAGCGTGTTTTTAATCCAAACATATCATATCTATATATTTTTGGAACCAGGAACCGACAAGGAATAAGATGAAACTGTTTTTAAATTGATTTGGAAAATTTAATTTTGATAATAATTTTTATATATTTAATTTTCAGAGCTTGTTTTTAATCCGAATATAACATATTTATATGTTTTTGGAATCAGCAAATGATGGAGAATAAGATAAACGTAAATTTGGATCGTTTTATAAATTTTTATTTTTTTTTACAATTTTCAGATTTTTAATGACCAAAGTCATTAATTAATTTTTAAGCCACCAAGCTGAAATGCAATACCGAAGTCCGGGCTTCGTCGAAGATTACTTGACCAAAATTTCAACCAATTTGGTTGAAAAATGAGGGCGTGACAGTGCCGCCTCAACTTTCACGAAAAGCCGGATATGACGTCATCAAAGACATTACCAAAAAAATGAAAAAAACGTTCGGGGATTTCATACCCCGGAACTCTCATGTCAAATTTCATAAAGATCGGTCCAGTAGTTTAGTCTGAATCGCTCTACACACACACACACACACACACACACACACACACACGCACAGACAGACAGACAGACAGACACACATACACCACGACCCTCGTTTCGATTCCCCCTCGATGTTAAAATATTTAGTCAAAACTTGACTAAATATAAAAACAAAAACAAAAAAAACCTTTAGTCAGTGGGTTAGTTACGACGGTTCGCTGTTTTATATGGCTGCTGTATACAACTGTCTAGCACAATTAAATAGGTTTCTCTGCGCTTCGCGGAGTCCTCTCTCTTTATATTTAGTCAAGTTTTGACTAAATATTTTAACATCGAAGGGGAATCGAAACGAGGGTCGTGGTGTATGTGCGTGCGTGTGTGTGTGTGTGTGTGTGTAGAGCGATTCAGACTAAACTACTGGACCGATCTTTATGAAATTTGACATGAGAGTTCCTGGGTATGAAATCCCCGAACGTTTTTTTCATTTTTTTGATAAATGTCTTTGATGACGTCATATCCGGCTTTTCGTAAAAGTTGAGGCGGCACTGTCACGCCCTCATTTTTCAACCAAATTGGTTGAAATTTTGGTCAAGTAATCTTCGACGAAGTTCGGACTTTGGTATTGCATTTCAGCTTGGTGGCTTAAAAATTAATTAATGACTTTGGTCATTAATAATCTGAAAAATGTAAAAAAAAAATAAAAATTTATAAAACGATCCAAATTTACGTTTATCTTATTCTCCATCATTTTCTGATTCCAAAAACAAATAAATATGTTATATTCGGATTAAAAACAAGCTCTGAAAATTAAATATATAAAAATTATTATCAAAATTAAATTGTCGAAATCAATTTAAAAACACTTTCATCTTATTCCTTGTCGGTTCCTGATTCCAAAAACATATAGATATGATATGTTTGGATTAAAAACACGCTCAGAAAGTTAAAACAAAGAGAGGTACAGAAAAGCGTGCTATCCTTCTTAGGTACAGAAAAGCGTGCTATCCTTCTTAGCGCAACTACTACCCCGCTCTTCTTGTCAATTTCACTGCCTTTGCCATGAGCGGTCGACTGACGATGCTACGAGTATACGGTCTTGCTGAAAAATGGCATTGCGTTCAGTTTCATTCTGTGAGTTCGACAGCTACTTGACTAAATATTGTATTTTCGCCTTTCGCGACTTGTTTTATATTTAGTCAAGTTTTGACTAAATATTTTAACATCGAGGGGGAATCGAAACGAGGGTCGTGGTGTATGTGCGTGTGTGTGTGTGTGTGTGTGTGTCTGTCTGTGTGTGTGTGTGTGTAGAGCGATTCAGACTAAACTACTGTACCGATCTTTATGAAATTGACATGAGAGTTCCTGGGTATAAAATCCCCGAACGTTTTTTTCATTTTTTTGATAAATGTCTTTGATGACGTCATATCCGGCTTTTCGTGAAAGTTGAGGCGGCACTGTCACGCCCTCATTTTTCAACCAAATTGGTTGAAATTTTGGTCAAGTAATCTTCTACGAAGCCCGGACTTCGGTATTGCATTTCAGCTTGGTGGCTTAAAAATTAATTAATGACTTTGGTCATTAAAAATCTGAAAATTGTAAAAAAAAATAAAAATTTATAAAACGATCCAAATTTACGTTTATCTTATTCTCCATCATTTGCTGATTCCAAAAACATATAAATATGTTATATTCGGATTAAAAACAAGCTCTGAAAATTAAATATATAAAAATTATTATCAAACTTAAATTGTCGAAATCAATTTAAAAACACTTTCATCTTATTCCTTGTCGGTTCCTGATTCCAAAAACATATAGATATGATATGTTTGGATTAAAAACACGCTCAGAAAGTTAAAACAAAGAGAGGTACAGAAAAGCGTGCTATCCTTCTTAGCGCAACTACTACCCCGCTCTTGCTGAAAAATGGCATTGCGTTCAGTTTCATTCTGTGAGTTCGACAGCTACTTGACTAAATATTGTATTTTCGCCTTACGCGACTTGTTACATTTAGTCAAGTTATGACTAAATGTTTTAACATCGAGGGGGGAATCGAGACGAGGGTCGTGGTGTATGTGTGTGTGTCTGTGCGTGTGTGTGTGTGTGTGTGTGTGTGTGTAGAGCGATTCAGACTAAACTACTGGACCGATCTTTATGAAATTTGACATGAGAGTTCCTGGGTATGAAATCCCCGAACGTTTTTTTCATTTTTTGGATAAATGTCTTTGATGACGTCATATCCGGCTTTTCGTGAAAGTTGAGGCGGCACTGTCACGCCCTCATTTTTCAACCAAATTGGTTGAAATTTTGGTCAAGTAATCTTCGACAAAGCCCGGACTTCGGTATTGCATTTCAGCTTGGTGGCTTAAAAATTAATTAATGACTTTGGTCATTAAACATCTGAAAATTGTAAAAAAAAATAAAAATTTATAAAACGATCCAAATTTACGTTCATCTTATTCTCCATCATTTTCTGATTCCAAAAACATATAAATATGTTATATTTGGATTAAAAACAAGCTCTGAAAATTAAATATATAAAAATTATTATCAAACTTAAATTGTCGAAATCAATTTAAAAACAGTTTCATCTTATTCCTTGTCGGTTCCTGATTCCAAAAACATATAGATATGATATGTTTGGATTAAAAACACGCTCAGAAAGTTAAAACAAAGAGAGGTACAGACAAGTCGCGTAAGGCGAAAATACATTATTTAGTCAAGTAGCTGCCATTTTTCAGCAAGACCGTATACTCGTAGCATCGTCAGTCCACCGCTCATGGCAAAGGCAGTGAAATTGACAAGAAGAGCGGGGTAGCAGTTGCGCTAAGAAGGATAGCACGCTTTTCTGTACCTCTCTTTGTTTTAACTTTCTGAGCGTGTTTTTAATCCAAACATATCATATCTATATGTTTTTGGAATCAGGAACCGACAAGGAATAAGATGAAAGTATTTTTAAATTGATTTGGACAATTTAATTTTGATAATAATTTTTATATATTTAATTTTCAGAGCTTGTTTTTAATCCGAATATAACATATTTATATGTTTTTGGAATCAGCAAATGATGGAGAATAAGATAAACGTAAATTTGGATCGTTTTATAAATTTTTATTTTTTTTTACAATTTTCAGATGTTTAATGACCAAAGTCATTAATTAATTTTTAAGCCACCAAGCTGAAATGCAATACCGAACCCCGGGCTTCGTCGAAGATTACTTGACCAAAATTTCAACCAATTTGGTTGAAAAATGAGGGCGTGACAGTGCCGCCTCAACTTTCACGAAAAGCCGGATATGACGTCATCAAAGACATTTATCAAAAAAATGAAAAAAACGTATGGGGATTTCATACCCAGGAACTCTCATGTCAAATTTCATAAAGATCGGTCCAGTAGTTTAGTCTGAATCGCTCTACACACACACACAGACAGACACACACACACACACACACACACACACACACACACACACACACACATACACCACGACCCTCGTTTCGATTCCCCCCTCTACGTTAAATTATTTAGTCAAAACTTGACTAAATATAAAAAGATACTACCTCAACTCACGTTATACATTATTATCGCATTTTTACTGATCACATGACAAAACATGCTGTTGTCATTGGTCAACTAGGAACTGTATATCAATTGACATCGCGCAGGAAGTTCCCAGCGAATTTGATATCGCGCAGGAAGTAGTTTATCAATTTTAATTTTGAAGAATAAAATCTCACCTGAATGAAACAAATGTCTCCCTTTTTTTTAAATCACAAATTTATAAAAGAAAAGTAATTGAATCAGAAAGATTAAGCTGTGCAATGAATAAAATGAAACTGTTCTCACCCAGCTTTAACAGAGAAGTAGTAGAAAAGAATGTTACAATCTTACCGATTGAGGTAGTTGGAACAGCCATAAACAAAGCTGACCTTGAAAGTACCAGTAGTGGCAGTACTTAGAAAACTGTGAGATCTCTTGCAGTGTTTCAGCGCACATCACTCACAAAAAGGCAGGAAATGAGCAGCCGATTTAAACAGTTCGCACCTGCATGAACCATTGTCCACCTTTCTTAGTCGTAGCCATTCAACTACATAAACCGAACAACTTTCAGCTGCTTTCACAGTCACAGCGCCGTCGGAGGACGCCATTTTGGATTTGTCGTAAGCGAGACAGCTTTGACAACATTATTATGCAATCCGCCGATACCGACAAATACCTGGAAGCTTTCTTGGGCACAGAAAATGAGCCAGAGGACTTCGCTGATACTGCCTGGCGCACTTCAGTATCTGCCATCGTTCAGAATTGCCAAATCGAACAGTCAAACAGAGTACCACTGAGGAAGTAACTGGGACCACGGATCGCTATTCCTTCGAACTGGCAACTCCACTGAACTTGTTAGCCTTTGTTGGTGATCTGTTTCGACCGTATATTTTTGTTCTTTTTTCATTATAAATGCCTTATTTTGTCTGAGAAAAAGAACCAGTTACTAAAAAAAAAAAAGGAAGAGCAGCAAAGTTACGAAATCAGGAAAAGACAACCCAACATTTCCAACATTAAATACAAGGCAGTAGCCTCCCTTGCGTTTGTCTGACTTCTTAGGTAGGTTTATGATTCCACTGTTCCGAAATCGAATGCGATAAAATCGTTATCGTTAGATTTGACTGTGATATCAACATGTATCAGTCTGAATGTCTCGAAAGGCTGAATCATATCAGATCTCGGCTTACGCCTCGATCTGATATGATTTCAGCTTTCTCGACATTCAGACTGATAAATGTTGATATCACAGTCAAATCTAACGA
>NW_027129097.1:0-17500 GCF_037325665.1 Littorina saxatilis
AACAAATATAGGTTAATGGTGGTTCAGGTGCTGGCGATTGGATTTCTAATCGAGTGTTCAGAATGTTGATATCTGATCGGTGACAGTGTATTTTTTGTCTGTTACCGTTAACAAGAAAGTGTCTGGTGAGAGACCTTAAAATGGGATTAAGGGGAAAAGGCGTGAACAGTTTGCACTGAGCATTGGATCAACCGGAATGATCAATGTTTCTTCTTCGTTCACTTCATTCTTGCTTGCTTACTAGCTTGCCTGCTTGTTAGTTTTAAGTAACTGGATGACATTGAACTTGAAGCATCAACACAAACAAGTATCATCAATATTGGCAATTTTACGTTACGAACGTATTTTGATTAATGTGCATATGAAATTACAGGTGGGTTTTTTTCTCCCCAGAACATTATATTGATACTGTGAACTGTCAGTTTAATCTCTTTTATAACAAATGATACACTGTAAAACTACTGGTCTGCTTAATTAAAGCCAAAGTCACGACTGGGAATAACTATAATATAGATATTTGTATTACTATGTTTCTTCGAATGACTTCATGTACATTCATACTATCTATACTGTTCAAAAAAAGAAACGCATAGCTTGTAATATTTGGTTAATTTAGTTATATGGCTACAAGGATATCCACCAAACTGCAGAAAATGTTTATCTGGTCGTCGACCTTTCGTCCATTGCCACAAGTGAGCTCTGCACGTGACGCATGCGTTATCAGTGGCTACAATGTCAAAATTGCTCATTTGGCATGACCACTCGTCATGCTTCAGTGTAATCTCGTGAAACTCGGGGAATATTGAGCTCTCACCATGTCTTCCAAAACCCATAAAAGCGGATTGTTCGCCACAAAGAAATCAGACGACAATTCAGCGACGAAAGATGGCCCGATTGAGCAGAGAAGACCGCCAAATTGCATTGGGTCGTTTACAAGCAGGCCAAAGTCAAAGTGCAATCGCCAGGCACTTCCACGTGTCCCAGAGCACCATCAGTAGACTGTGGGTCAGGTTTCAAGCCACTGGCTCCGTTGCTGACTTGCCACGAGCGGGAAGACCAAGGGCGACAACTGCTGCTCACGACCGCTTCATACGGCTCCGCCACCTCCGGAATCGTTTCCTGTCGGCCTCATCTTCTGTCCAGGCTCTCCCCGGGCCACACCGATTATCGGACCAGACCGTGCGGAACCGCCTGCATGAAGCTGGTTTGAGAGCTCGCAGACCTCACAGAGGAGCTGTCCTCACCCGCCGCCATCGCCAGAACCGAGTGCAGTGGGGCAACCAGCACCTTCGCTGGACCATCCGGAATCACTGGAGACACGTGTGGTTCAGCGACGAGTCCGACTTCCTGCTCCAGCGACATGATGGTCGGAGGAGGGTCTACCGGAGAGTAAACGAACGTTACGCGCCCAACTGTGTGGATGAGGCACCCGTTCATGGTGGTGGAGGCGTCATGGTGTGGGGGGCGATCAATACCGCTGGAAGGAGCACCCTGGTGCACGTCCAAGGGCGCATAACTGCCCAGCGATACGTGGAGAAAATTCTGCGCCCACACGCCCTTCCTCTTCTGGCTGACCAGGATGCCATATTCCAGCAGGACAACGCTCGCCCGCACACAGCACGACTCACCACCCAGTTCCTCACCGACCACCATGTCCAGGTGCTTCCCTGGCCATCCATGTCGCCAGACATGAACCCGATAGAACACCTCTGGGATGAATTGGACAGACGTGTGCGCAGGCGAGAAGAAGCGCCGGCAAATCACCGCGATCTATTGCAGGCACTTCAGGAGGAGTGGGACACCATCCCACAGCAAGATATCCGGCATCTGATCCAGTCCATGCCCAGAAGGTGCCGGGCAGTTGTTGCTGCTCAAGGCAGTCACACCCCCTACTGACTTGACAGCCTCGGCACCCAATCGTATTGATTGACTGATTGATTTGAAGATGCAAATGAACTGTGTGTGCATTCAACTGTGTCCATACCAAATTTCAAACAAATAATCTAAATATTGGATTTTCTGTTTATTTTTTTGAAAAATAAAACAAATTTGGCAAGTAGCAACTATGCGTTTCTTTTTTTGAACAGTATATTATAGTTGAAATTACCTCTGTAAAGGGTATGTACGCGGGTACCGTACCTCAGAGAAAGGTCAAACGTTCATTTTGTTCAATTACTGTAATAAAGTTTTGCATTCAAAAAGAGTACTGCGCAGCAATACAACTTAGATCTTTTCTTCGGTTGATAAATGCTCCCTGTAGGTAATTTTATCACCGTGATTCAAGAACAGCTTTCCGGTGTGGATGTCATGGCATTGATTTTGAGACAGAGGGATTTGTTTAAATACATAAGCCTATATCCCTAGATATACGCAGCTATGAAAGGAAAGTACTTTGTCAAATGTTTTGCATCCTTTGATTTAAAAACCAATGATTCAAGTTATTTATTTATTTATTTATTTGTTCCTTTTAATTTTTTTTCATGTAATTTTTCTTGCTTTTTTATGTGACATAGCTTTAATTAACATTGAATCAGTTATCTTCTTGTCAGAGCTACATCTTCTTCTTCTCGATCGCTCAGACAGGGACTCCGAAACTTCTGATGAAGTTTGCAGTACAGCGAAGACTCCGCAGGGTGCCGAAGATCTTCTCTTGAACAGGCGTGTCCCCAATGTGGAATTTTGAGAACATGTGCTGCCTGAGTCTGCAGTGGCCGGTTCTCAGGCGCACAATGATGATCTGGTCTTTTCTGGAGAGTTGATAATAACTAGAGCTACATCGCAGTAGAGGATAACAAAGATTTGATCCAAATGTGAATAGTATGGGAGTTGTTGTACGACTTGGAGATTAAGGTGTAACAAATTGAAGAAGAATATTTGTTTGTTTTTGTTTGTTTGTTGATTTTTGTTTGTTTGTATGTTTGTTTGTTTCTTTATTTGTTTGTGTGTGTGATTTTGTTTTAACATTTCTATCATTTATTGAACATCGATATCTGAAATGTGAAATTCACAAACAAAACGTTTAAAGAAGTATCGATTAAAGAAAACAAAGATAGAATGACAAAGATACCGACCAACACGCAGACAAAAGAAGCACAACAGAGAGACGGAACGAAAGGAATAAAACACAAAAAGAAAACATTCAATGTTTATTTTTCGAGTACATTGTGAGTCCAGCAAAACTAATCGAAAATAGAGACTGCACAACATAAAAAAAGAAAAAAAGAAAAAAAAAGAAACCCAACACGCACGCACACAAACATACAACAAACAAACAAGAAAAGAAAAAACAAGTCGCGTAAGGCGAAAATACAATATTTAGTCAAGTAGCTGTCGAACTCACAGAATGAAACTGAACGCAATGCAACGCAGCAAGACCGTATACTCGTAGTCCACCGCTCACGGCATAGGCAGTGAAATTGACAAGAAGAGCGGGGTAGTAGTTGCGCTAAGAAGGATAGCACGCTTTTCTGTACCTCTCTTTGTTTTAACTTTCTGAGCGTGTTTTTAATCCAAACATATCATATCTATATGTTTTTGGAATCAGGAACCGACAAGGAAAAAGATGAAAGTGTTTTTAAATTGATTTGGACAATTTAATTTTGATAATAATTTTTATATATTTAATTTTCAGAGCTTGTTTTTAATCCGAATATAACATATTTATATGTTTTTGGAATCAGCAAATGATGGAGAATAAGATAAACGTAAATTGGGATCGTTTTATAAATTTTTATTTTTTTTTTTACAATTTTCAGATTTTTTGACCAAAGTCATTAATTAATTTTTAAGCCACCAAGCTGAAATGCAATACCGAAGTTCGGGCTTTGTCGAAGATTACTTGACCAAAATTTCAACCAATTTGGTTGAAAAATGAGGGCGTGACAGTGCCGCCTCAACTTTCACGAAAAGCCGGATATGACGTCATCAAAGACATTTATCAAAAAAATGAAAAAAACGTATGGGGATTTCATACCCAGGAACTCTCATGTCAAATTTAATAAAGATCGGTCCAGTAGTTTAGTCTGAATCGCTCTACACACACACACACACACACGCACACACGCACACACGCACATACACCACGACCCTCGTTTCGATTCCCCCTCGATGTTAAAATATTTAGTCAAAACTTGACTAAATATAAAAAGAGAGAAAGACAAAGACAAAAACATATAAGCCTACATTGTTGTATAACATTCAAGTCTAATATCAGACATCCCCCTCCCTCTTCCAAACACCATTTCGGTTGCACTTAAAATTAAAACTATTCACACAATTCAAAAACTTCAAAAATGTCATCTCTTTTATGTTTAGTAATCCCAAGGAAACCCGAAGAAAAAGGCTTTCATTATTGGAAAATATTAACTGAAACACGTGTTATAAAAGCCAACCTTCGATGAATCATCATACATACATTCCTGTTAGAATAATTTCAAGTGCATTCAAACACACAAGCGAACGTTGAGAAGAGTAAAGAGCAGTCAAGCTTTAATCCCTTTTCTGTTAAATTCGGTAATATAGTGTATCGCTTTAACACAAATCTTCTCATTATCTGTTAACGAGCGTTGTCTGTTGGCCTTGAATTACCACTGCTTCATGATGCGACACACCCAATCATAGACGTAAAAAACCCACATGTAAACCAATCTGTTGTCGTAATCGAGATATCACGTTTCCGTTTGTCAACAATGACTTTCCTGCAGGGGAGTTAAACGTGAATTTACTGTGAGTTAAGAGTGATTAAATCATTTAGCTTCAGCATGCAATTAAGTGAACTCATTTAAGTGAACCTTTTTACAAATGTTAAAAGATTAAGTTTACAAGCGCTTGAATACAGATGTTTGTGTGGTCGAAGTCCGGTTGCCTCCCTTGTACGATGCACGCGTTTGTTTCCAGAACACAGTAAAAATATATTTTAAGGAAAAGAGTTGAAGACAGGATTTATTTTGTGATTATACGTAATGAGACTCATAAAATACATCAAAGAAACAAAATACTCATACACACGTATGAACGTTAGCAACAGGAGTGAAAGTTAATTTTAATAATCGTGGTCATGAAACAGATACGAGAAACTGGGACAAACAAAACAAAGGAAGACTAAAAGTAATATACATTCTGTTTGCTTCAGTAAGGAACCCAAAGAAGTTCCCATTATATGAAAAAGTCTGATTCGAAATTGCAGAAAGGCGTGTTTTATGGACCACCCGAGTCAGTTCTGAGAAAGTAACGATGAAAGAGTGATCAAATACAATTTAATTTGTCACAGTTTTTCTCTCTACATAACGTGCACATGTCGAAGCTGGGGATAGCTCAGTAAACAATTCTTTTTGTCTGCGCAATCAATTAAACGTTCAATAACTAACCTTTCTTGTTGTTAATAGTAGATTACAGAAGGATTGTCCCCCTTATTCTTCAGCTAGTGCCTATCTTTGCTATGTAACATGATATTTCAAGTACTAGGGGGTCCTTAACGTCCTCACAGGAAATGTTCCTTTTAGGGACATGAGTTGATGATACGCTGGAATGATACTTCAATAAGATCTCATCAGTTTATCTACACCGGGTGCTAGAACTCACGGAACACCAGTCAGAAATCTCCGAGACATTATTGAAGCACAAACCGACCTCTCGTGTTGACATACTAAGGCCGGAAGACAACGACGAACTCTTGCCCCGGAAATTAGCTGACAAACATCGAACATGCAAACTGCTCTCAAACAAAAAGCAAAGATCTAATAATGGGTTGCACTACATTCCAATGCTCTTGACTTTTATACATCAGTCGATACGCTTCCGCGCGAGAGCAGAAGCAAGAGATTATTGTCACCTTATGAGAATCAATGTTCGTGTTCTAGAAAAGAGCTAATGCCTGACATTGTTGCAGATGTTAAACTGAGAGTTCATAGCTTTGGCGAAAACAAGTGGGTGTTTGTGATCTTAATTATGAGTTTCCCTGCTGCTATATACCGTCTGCTCCGTTTGTGTCCGATGAGAATCAATGTTTATGTTCTATGACATTGTATAAGAGGTGATGTGCGTTGTCGCAGATCTTTAACTGAGCAATAGGTTACATCTTAGAAGATAAGATCAGAAGGATGGGATTGGATGAGACGGGAAAGTGTGTGTAATGATCGTAATTATGACTGCGCCTGTTGCAACCGTCGGCTCTGCGTGTGCTGTTAGTTGCTGCACTCTACCTACGCTATATATGCATTGTTACAACTGTGTTAGGCCAATGAAAATGCAGTGGCAAAAAATCAATGCATGTTTTATTTTTACTTTTATTATTTTTTTATCATTTGTGATTTAATATGTTTTAACTTGAAAACTTAGAAACGACATTACAAGACGTGTCGGTAAATCAACTTACGTTAGAAGTGTAGACTAATAAATCTTACAGTGTTTTCTGCCTTGCTTTTGTGTTGAGAGAATGCATACAAGATCGTTCAGCACACATCCTACTCACTTTTCAAAATTAATAAAGTACAGGTCGCGCGCAGCCAGCTGAGACGGTAAACGAACACAAACAATTTTTTGCCAAAATTAAGGCGTTCGAGGAGAAGATGTACTGTAAGCATGCGAGCATGCACTGAAAATGACGACACCAGCAAAGCAAAGCAAACAAACATAACAACAACAACAACAACAAACAAAACAAATAGCAAAAAACACACAAACACAAACAATCAAACACTCACACACAAACTGAAAAAGGAAAAAATCAAAAAAATTTAGAAGAACAAAACCGTGGCCCTACCACTGCACACAAAGAAATTCAAAACATAGTCTGCCCATGCACGTTCCACAGTCCAGAATGAAAAGACAAGAAAAGTAAATTTATGGAAAGCTTAGTTGTCAAAACAAAGCATTCACTAGAACCTAAACTCTATCAATCTTTAGTGTGGACAAATAATATTGAAGAAAGCAGAAATGTTATATCGTTCTTAAGAGCACGTTGATAAGCTTGGCTTGTTGTGCTCCGTTTATTTCATTGATTGTATGCGGCATTGTTATTTGTAATTGTCTGAATAAAACTGCTTCAACCAAGAAAACCGTAACACTCTCAGATCAAGTGTTTAACTTAAATACAGTCATGCCACTTTTAAAAGAGCAAACCTTGTAACCGAAACATAACGTTCTCTTTTTCATCATTATATTAGGCCAAATAAACATATATGTTGGTTTAGGGTAACCCGACCGACCCTATTTTTTCCCGCCGACCCTAAATTTTTTTTTTCATTTCTCAAATAAAACAAAAACTTTTGGCACATTTTGCGAACCATACCGAGACTTAGGGACGTAAGCTCCTTTAAAATCGACTAAATATATATTTTTAAAAAAAACTTTAAAAAAAACCGACCTACCGAGCCTATTATTTTTGGTCACGTTACCCTAAACCAACATATATTTTTATTTGGCCTTATATGTCCATTGTGCATCTTGTTCGTCCACTTTAAAGATCAATATAGGTCGAGGCTTTAGTGAATGCTTCGTTTTGGCAATTGAACGTTGCATACGCTTACCGTCATTATTGTGCTGTTTCGTTTTGTATTCTCAACACAAAATACTCTGCCAATGAATGAACAGTTTGATTCTTCACAACGTAAAAGTATACTTTTTTTAAACATAAGTTTACAATCATGACATGTATACAAAGTTCACAGAAACAGCAACAAGCTAGAAGCTTATAGTGGTGTTCCTGCATGACAGTACAACATAAGGCGGTAACGGCTGAACAATTTGTCTCAATAAACCAAATCTATTAATAATGTAATAAACGTTGCATAATGATTATAAAGAAAGACAGTAAAAGGAAGGAAGGAGGGAAATAAGATGAATAAAAGAAGAGGGATGGGTAGGAGATGTGCAGAAGTTAAAGTTGTTGTCCGGCTTGTAGAGCATTTATTCTTGTTTGCCAAAAGCGGCCTGAACGTTCAATGAACGAGTGTACGGTGGAAAAAATGTTCCTGTTCAAATCTAAAGAATACTGTCTGTCTCCGTTTAAAAGGTGGGGGAGGTGAATTATGTGATTAGGGAGGGTATGTATAGTTTCTTGACGTGCTTCGCGATAATTTGGACAATCAAATATTAGGTGTTTTACGGATTCGGACGGGAATCCGCAGTCACAAGATCCATCTGTAGCAACGTGACGCCTCACTAGATCGTTATTAAGATCACTTATATATAACCTGAGCTTACAGTGGATTATTTGTGACATGCGATCTCCAGAATAAAAATAACACGGCGGACTTAAATCGTTTTTTGACCAAAAGTGCTTAAATTCACTTAGGGAGTCACTAAGTTTTATATAGTCTGGTAAAGAATTCCAGAGTTGTGTAGTAGATGGGAGAAATGAGTTTCTGTATAATTCAGTTTTAAACGATGGAACTTTCCTGCATGTCTAGAGGTCTGCGCCGGTGATATGGGTTATTAGTTGATATCAATGGTGGCAATATCGCAAATAAGTAGTTTGGCACCTTGCGGTGAACGATCTTGTGAAATCATATCAATTTATGACGTTTACGCCTCTCTAGTAATGAAATAAAGCCTGACTCATCGTACAATTTTTGATGGCTTGTACCGCGGACTGCTCCAACAATGGTTCGAATTGCATCTAAGTGAATACTTTCGAGCTCGGTGGCTAACTCCTTGGGGCAGTTATCCCAGAGAACATCAGCATAATCAAAATGTGGCAATATGAAGGATTTGTACATTATTTCTAAAGCTTTTCTGCCTAGTCTATATTTATAAGATCGTAAGCAAGCTACTAGTGTACGGCATTTTGCTATAACAGATTTAATATGTAACTCCCACTTACCGTTATTCTGAATAATAATACCAAGATAGATGTTTATGACTTTCAGTTTCTTGTAAAATTGTGCCACCGAAGTTTGAAGGGATGTAATCTGGATTTCTTTTCCTGCTTATATTCAGAAGTTTTGTTTTACTTTGATTAAATTTAACTTTCCACTGTCTAGCCCACTGGTCGATTTTATCAAGATCTGAGTAAAAATATCTGTTCGCATCTGAGAATTTTCCAGGCTTAAATACATACTTGTATCGTCGGCAAACAGTTTAATAATGGATTCAACGTTATCAACTATGTCGTTAATGTAAACAAGAAGTAAAAGTATACTCACGGTGGAACTGCGGCGGTGCTGTTGATGACAGCATTCGCCAGATTCTCTTTTAACAACAGACAGATGTTATTCATTCTTTTACCTCACGCTGAAAACAAACCATCTGAACTTAAAGGCGAGTGTCGTTTCTGTGAACGCGATTTGTCGTGGCCTTTTGAATACGAGTTGTTAATTGCTGCAGCGTAGCGTAGACTACAATGCGCTATAGTTGGTATTTGGTATACAGTTACAAGATACATTCGTTCTTGTGAAAGAAATCATGTACGATGCCTTAGATCTGCCCAGGCATTTACATGGGAAAAGAGCATCCTTCCACGTGGACACATAGCAACACTCAACAGTCCGGTAGCTTTCTGTGCTTAGTGGGAATACTGTTGTTCAATTAATGTTATGCAATTTGACATAGGTATCACCTACTTTGGCAGGCAGGTAGTTAGGCAAGCAGACAGACAGACAGACAGACAGACAGACAAAAAACGAACAAAGAAACAGAGAGCGGACAGACAAACAGACAGGCTGTCAGACTTAAGCAGCCACCAAACAACAAACGAAAACACAGCAGCGACAGGAGACAAAAACATACCACGCTCCGACCGAGATACCACTGCCATCACCAAACAGAAAAAAACACCCCAAGAGTCGAGCGAAAATGAGCGTAACCGGAGATGGTTCCAGGGCGGTTGCCAAGGGCAACAAGACGAGATGACCCCTTACCGTATCGTCCAGCCAATGGTCTATGGCCGGGGCAGACAGAATCGATGGCGTTATGATGACCGTTCTGCTATTCCACTGTCTGATCACCGCCCCCCCCCCCCCTTTCCCCACCTCCCACCCTCACTGCCCCGACCGTCCCCTCCCCTCCCCTCCGCCCCCAACCTCCTAGCGCAAATGACCCCTTCGGCCGGCTCATTTTTGATGCCTTGATGCGGTAGGGGTGTAAAAAGATCCCTAGCAGCTAATACGGAGATTTAAGAAACGAAACGTTGGGACGTTTCGTTTTGAAGTTGTGGTAAACGTCATTATTTCGGGGGTCTCTCGCTGGAAAGGTGAAGGTCAACTGAAACGGAACGTGGATCGTCAAAACGCAGTCACGTTTTCCACCCCCAAAAAACGAACAATATTTCGTCAACTTTTGTGAGTATTTTTGCACACTAACAGTTTTATTTGTTGGCCATTTTATGCATTGCTAGATTCATCAACCCTTTCACAGTCTTTCAGCGCTGAGAATGTGTTCATTGGAGGTAGACAACTGTTGTGAACTGAAATATTTTGAAGGGTGCTGATCCTGGTACATTTATCCAACTTCATGGTGAGAAAGCAAATGGCGAAGCAGAAGTAGGTCATCGCATCGAATTTTTATTCTGGCTTCGTATGTGATCAGGTGCATGAATTGAAAAATGTGAAGCTCTTGTGCGTGCAATGCGAGTATGTCAATCCTTTATTGACTCGTGGAGTTGAAATTATGCCATGCCCAGTCAGCGGATCATATCCTGCCATGCCCGGCCTTTCATTCCGAAACGAAACGTGAATACATCTAAATCTTGTCTGCGGCCTATGCCGTCTCGTTACACGTTCCGTTTCGCGGGGTGACTCATTCACCAAACGAAACGAGCTGCAAAACGAAACGTGCTGTTTCTTAAATCTCGCTATTGATGGGGATTGCGCTGAATAAGGAAAGACGAGAGAAAATTGAAGGTGAACGATGACTGAATAAACGATCCAGCGAGTGAATGAATGCATGAAGGAGTAAAATAAAATGAGTGAAGGAATTATTGAATAAATGAAACAGAGGGAGAGAGAGAGAGAGAGAGAGAGAGAGAGAGAGAGAGAGAGAGAGAGAGAGAGAGAGAGAGAGAGAGAGAGAGAGAGAGAGAGAGAGAGAGAGAGAGAGAGAGAGAGAGAGGGAGAGAGAGAGAGAGAGAGAGAGAGAGAGAGAGAGAGAGAGAGGGAGAGAGAGTGGGAGAGAGAGAGGGGGGAGAGAATGAGAGAGGGAGAGAGAGAGAGAGAGAGGGAGAGAGAGAGGGAGAGAGAGAGAGAGAGAGGGAGAGAGAGAGAGAGAGAGGGTGCACAGAGAGAGAGAGAGAGAGAGAGAGAGAGAGAGAGAGAGAGAGAGAGAGAGAGAGGGGGGGGATGCATTCTCGTTGCTTCTGTCTACTTGAAGTCTCTATCCGTCTGTCTGTTGCAGACTACCTCTGTCTCTTTCTCCCCTACCTCACACCCTTTTCTCTTTCTGTCCTTGCTCTCTCTTCCTCTCTCTTACCCTTCTCCCCTCCCACCACCACCTACCACCTCTGTTGACAGAGAACCCTTTACAAAGTTTAATCGTTACTGTCGTAGAAGTGTCGGTGGGAACATCGTGGATTTCCATGCTTTGACCACTTTGGGAGCTTGCTGGTCGTGTCCTTACAATCATTAAAGGAAGTTTTAAGTTTTGGTTCTCCATGTTTTTCAGCACTGATGACCCTTACGTCTGTGTTTGCCTACCACTTTTTTGAAGGAGTTTTCCTCGTGACAACGTCTGCAGGGATGTCAGATTCACGTTGCTTTATAGTCCGTGATCTAAGTGGCATAAATAGGTAAATTGTTATCATTTGGGAATCCTCCATATGCTAAGCTGCTTTGTGAAGTAGTGTATCTCTTCTATTCTAAACAGGCCTCAAAAGAACTTCTAATGGTAGCTTTCATAACAGATTTTGTCCCCAAAGGGGGTCACTGCCTGCAAAAATGCTCGACTTAGAAAAAGGGGGTTACTTACTAAAAGACACATAATTCTGCTCATAATGCATTTTTGGTGTACAAAGTCTGAAGCAAAACTAACGGCATATGTTTGAAGTGGTGACTCATCGCAAAAAATAAAGTCAATGCCGTGACGTCATTCTACAAATGACGTAATAATTGCGGCATGTAATGAAAAAAAGGAAATCTATATGTTTCTTTCTTTTTCAGTTTTATTGAAGTCCCTACAAAACCCTGATCAAGGAATCTTGTGCTGTCAAACGTTTATACATCAATTGTAACTAAAAGTATACAGATTTTTGAGAGTCTGACCAAAGCGTTTTCACAGAATCGCCACCTCTTTAAAGCAACCATTTGGTTAAAATGACGTGCCCAAAGTTTGGAATTTCAATACAAACTTTCTTTCACAACAAAATTGTGTTTAGAAGTGTTTACAAAAGTACAAATTCTCTTTATTTTTGTAATCATGGTCAACTTGTTGCATGTGCTTTAGATTCTTCTGATTCCTTTGCTATGTAAGGCCAGAGATTGGACGGAATTTTGCTTCAAAAACGTGTTTTGGGTTCTCAGCATTATTGGGTACTTTGAACACCATATTATAATCATTGTGCAATGTCATTTTGTTTTTTGTCTTTCTTGCAATATAATGATTATTTTCAAAATATGTTATTAACGTTCGACACCATTTTGAACAATCTTGCCGATGTTTTCTCAGAATCATTTTTGAGCATCAGTGCCGTCATTGTGACATATTCATCTTCTAGACTAACTGTCCAATCTTCTTGCTCTATTTTGTATTTTAACTAGAAATAGTGTCTTTGTGCAGTAAAAGAGAGACATTTTAAGAATTACTAAGAAATGATTTTAAACATTCTGTCAAAGTACAAAAACTTGCCTTTTTTCTGAAATTTATTTCATGCTTATGATATTCACCAAAAAATCAAATCTGTTCATACAATTGAAAACTTTGCTCTGATCTTGCGTATAGGGATCTTTTTAGAATAAAACGAAACATTCTGCAAAGTTTTATTTTTATTTTTCTGGAAGATGGGTCGGTCCCCAAAACTACATGTATTATCAAAAAAGTCACAACAAACTTCCATTTTGACCAATACCTCATACAAATATCCCTTTAAAGGACAAAAAACACTCTAATCAAGAACCTTGAAACAAAACTTTACTTCCGTCCCATGTCTGCCCTTAAGCCGTTGTTTTGTTCTTTGCCTATGCCATCTTTAAGAGTCTAGTGAATAACAAGTGTGTGTGTGTGTGTGTGTGTGTGTGTGTGTGCGTGCGTGTGTGTGTGTGTGTGTGTGTGTGTGTGTGTGTGTGTGTGTGTGTGTGTGTGCGTGCGTGCGTGTGTGTGTGTGAAGGATGGCCGATTTAACTTTCGCTGAGGGTATGCAGTGCCTTGGGTTGTTGACGACTACGTCAAAGGCATTGTACTTCTACTTAATTTTGACTCATAATTGTACGAATTGTTTCTCAACAGAAACATCTTTGTCGTGAAACGGATTTGAAACAAAAGTAACTGTCTTGTTATATCTATCATTCTTAACTTGCTGTAGGAAGAATTTTATTGATAGTTCAATGTTGCTCTCGTGCCACATGTTTGCTTCGATGTACAATAATCAGAATACATTCTATGTACATTTCACCTGTTAAGCATTGCCAAGCAAGCGAACTGATAAAGAAACTAGACAGTATTGGCCAAATTGCAATAAGCAACCGATGATCTGATGAACAAAAAAAACCCTGCCGGCTCTACCCTCCCCTTCCACACAGCTCTCACTTGTCCCTTATAATTCCTAATTCTTAACGTTGTAAAATTATGGAGGAAATGGGAAAACGTATTGTACATTTTTGCTGACAAGCAAAGAAGGGCTTGTGCATGTGTTTTTTCTTTCTCTTTAAGTATGTTGTCGATTTGGCAGTTGTTATCGCCTCATCACAATGCATTGTTATAAACAATACCACAGATTTTATAGGGAAAATGACACTCGCTTATTGTTCCGACTGATTTAAATGCTGTTAAGATAATACATGGTAGAACTTACAGTGTGGCGCATATGAAATACCTATTTCCTTTCACTCCCATTTTTGTAATTCAAATTGTATTTAATTTTCATGCAACTTATGGAAAACTGCTAGAAAATAACGAGTTCATCAATTTTGAGCGATAGGACAATAAAGTAATGAAAATTGGGAAAAAATGGAGAAACAAATGACAGACGCCAATGTTGTGACCCGATCGGCGGGAAAACGGCGTTTTTGCAAGAGAAGCTTTTAAGGAAGGCTGTTCAAATGAAAACTGCTCGTTGTGTGCATAAATGTATATATCGAGTTATCTGCGGGTTTGGAACACTCGCAGTATATTTGTGTGCAAAGGATTGACAAGTTTTGTGAATGGTAAATGCCCTCTGCTAAAGTCCCTCCCACGAGAACATCAAGTGCATTCCGCTAGTCTGGTCGCGAAATAATCGTCTCGCATTTTGGTTGACTGACCCGTGGGTTAGTGATCCAATGTCAATCAAAATGATTTTCTCTTAGATTTCAATGCTTCTTATGCACTCTGCCTAAAACCTTAATAGAAATGTGGTGAGAAAAAACACTAACATTTCAGAGCGAAATGGAAATGGGTTCATCGTTGATGCATTCTTCCCTTTTCTTTTGAATAAACTTGGCCAAACAATTATTGCAACAGATTTTGAACCCAAAATGAAGGCATTAATTCCCTTGTCATTTCATCCAAACTTTATATGCAAGTACAGCACGTTTACTTGACTACATGTATCTGGATCGCCTTTTGGTTTAAAGAAATCACGTGACCGCCGCTCAAATAAGGGTACCCTCAAAATCAACTGGACAAAAACGGAAGGGCCCAATTAAAAATCGAACACAAATCACAATAGGCAAACCTGTGCAACTTGTTATACGAGAAGAAAGCCAAATCAATTATCTACCCAGAAAAGGTTGTTTTGTTTAGCTAGCTTGCGTATTACGTATGATATGCTATTCCTAATGATGCAGGTGTCTATCGCAATAGCGGTCAACAAAGGGAGTTTTTCGTCATTATATTTAGTCAAGTTTTGACTAAATATTTTAACATCGAGGGGGAATCGAAACGAGGGTCGTGGTGTATGTGCGTGTGTCTGTCTGTCTGTGTGTGTGTGTGTGTAGAGCGATTCAGACTAAACTACTGGACCGATCTTTATGAAATTTGGCATGAGAGTTCCTGGGTATGAAATCCCCGAACGTTTTTTTCATTTTTTTGATAAATGTCTTTGATGACGTCATATCCGGCTTTTCGTGAAAGTTGAGGCGGCACTGTCACGCCCTCATTTTTCAACCAAATTGGTTGAAATTTTGGTCAAGTAATCTTCGACGAAGCCCGGGGTTTGGTATTGCATTTCAGCTTGGTGACTTAAAAATTAATTAATGACTTTGGTCATTAAAAATCTGAAAATTGTAAAAAAAAATAAAAATTTATAAAACGATCCAAATTTACGTTTATCTTATTCCCCATCATTTGCTGATTCCAAAAACATATAAATATGTTATATTCGGATTAAAAACAAGCTCTGAAAATTAAATATATAAAAATTATTATCAAAATTTTTTTTTCGAAATCAATTTAAAAACACTTTCATCTTATTCCTTGTCGGTTCCTGATTCCAAAAATATATAGATATGATATGTTTGGATTAAAAACACGCTCAGAAAGTTAAAACGAAGAGAGGTACAGAAAAGCGTGCTATCCTTCTCAGCGCAACGAATATCCCGCTCTTCTTGTCAATTCCACGGGCACTGCCTTTGCCACGGGCGGTGGAGTGACGATGCTACGAGTATACGGTCTTGCTGCGTTGCGTTGCGTTCAGTTTCATTCTGTGAGTTCGACAGCTACTTGACTAAATATTGTATTTTCGCCTTACGCGACTTGTTTTTAGAGATCTTGTGACAAAAAGCGCTGTATTTCAACAATGACTTGGTGGCTTGCTTTGAAACTTTCAGACTATTTTACCAACATACTAGAGACGAACTTCAAGCAAAATGTGGGATCCTTGCACGTATTTGTTCAGATGTAAGTTAATGTTACGGAAAAAGGTTTTAAACTCGTCATTGGATTTGGATTGTTCCCCTGTATCCAAACATATTATGACTTTGCATACGATACATGATTGATACAGATACTGTCAAAGTTTCATTTGTGTGTACCAACTGGAGTGAATTTGCTAGTTGTGCAAATACACGAGAGAAAAAAATGGAACGTTCACGCTGTTTCGCGCTGATACGAGTATCAGTTATAGTATCGCTGCGTGCCTCAAAAAACATGTGCAGTCACGCTTGGCTGATCATCGCTGTGGCACCTATATCATCCTTAAAATGTCAAGCGTCTTTACATGCCTAAAAATTTGCGTCAGTGCTTATGTAACTCTTTTCCAGTGTTTGTATCAATCTTTGTCTAAAGACATGTGAAGTCATGATTGTTTTGGACGCAAGTGAACAATCCAATGACGAGTTTAAAAACATGTTTCAAAACATTGCGTCATATCTGAACAAATACGTGTAACGATCCCAATTTTTGCCCGAAGTACGTCTAGTATAATATAAAAATATTCTGAAAGTTTCAAAGCAATTGACCGAACCATTGCTGAACTACAGCGCTTTTTGTAACAATATCCCTAATAATAATGACTCCCTTTTGTGACCGCTCGTGCGATCGACACTTGCATCCGTGGGAATAGCATAGCACACGTAATATGCAAGCTAGCTAAACAAAACAACCTTTTGTGGGTGGAACATTGATTTGGCTTTCTTATCGTATGTAAATGTTTAAAAGGTTTGTCTATTGTGATTTTTATTTGATTTTTAATTGGGCCCTTCTGTTTTTGTCCAGACGATTTTGAGTGTACCCTTAATTAAGCGGCGGTCACTTGATACCTGTAAAAAGAACTTTAATCCGAAAGGTGATCCAGATAGTCAAGTAAACGGCCTTTACAGGCATATACAATTTAGATGAAATGACACGGGAATCAAGTATTTAATTTGGGAGCGAAATCGGTTGCAATCAATTGTTGACTAAGTTTATGATAGTTATAAAGAGTGTCAGCAACCAAGGTTGTAAGATTCAGGCAATATCTTTGTCTTTTCGTAATTAGCATACATCAAATTATATGTGAGTTTGAAAATCTAACGTATTTGTGATTAAACGCGATTGTAGGACAAACGTTTTCACAAGTTTTAGAATGTCCACCTTGATTTTTATTGACGTCAAGCCTGTGACGTCATTGGTAAGGTTTAGGTGACATGACGTTGCTTCTTCTTAGCTTAACGGTATTTGTGCGTTCGTTGTGGTCAAAAACAACTTTAAATTGAAAGTGTAGTTGCAAAGATAACAGAGTTATTCCAGTTTTAAAAACCATACCCCCATCTTTTAAGACATAACCAGTCACCAACATGACATCATTCTATGACAGATTTGCATATGAAAGCTACCATTTCAATAACTAAAATTAACCAAACCTAACACATGGAATGTTAAACTAACCAAAAACAACCAAATTAAAGAGGATTCTTTTTGATAACACTTTTTCGATCAGATCACGGACTATTAGTCTCAG
>NW_027129097.1:22500-35000 GCF_037325665.1 Littorina saxatilis
GTCGAAGTTTGTGTAGAATTCCATGATGCAGTTTACAGGAACGGATGGATATCATATTATGTGAGAGTGCGCATGCGCTAGGCTAGCCATATTTTACAGCATATATCATCACTTTGATGATCTACAAAGTTTTACAACAACAAAAGTTAAGTTGTAAACAGAGGGTGGGTTTTATTGAGGGAGGGCACATATCCCTCCGTTCCTGTAAACTGCATCATGGAATTCTACACAAACTTCGACTTGGTAAGTACTCGTTTATGTTTTGAATTCATTCCATTTCATGCAGTTTACCGAAACTACGGTTTATGTGAGACTTCAAAGTTGTTGTTGTCAAACTTCCATTTCAACATTCATTGATTCACTCACATTTTAGAAGATAAATGTTTCTTGTTCTGATCACTTTATTAATTCTAAAAGTAGCAGAGGTATGAGTATATTCAGAATACTCGAAACAATCTACTGCACATTTCAAAAATCAATGACACTTTCGTATCAAAAAACAAAACCATTAATGCTTTCTGCATCAAGAAAGTTTTCTTTTACAACCATACAAACTATTCATCCTTTTTCTGTGACACTTGTGCATCAAATAATAAATTCATCAATGCTTTTTTGCATCAATAAAGTTTTCTTTCACAACAGTGCTTGTCTACACACTTTTCTTTCCATAGTAATTCAAGATTGTGTTCTTTTTCATCTGACTCTGCAAGGGTTTGTCATAGAATTGTTTGAATGTTTTTGCATTGGTCCAACCAGCTGCTTTGAGAATATCACCAAGAGGTACACCTGACCTCTTCATTGCTGATGACGCTGCACATCTGAAGCTGTGTGGTGTATAACTTGACAATCCAGCTCTCGCCAATACTGTCCGTAACCAGCGAGAAATTGTGTCCCTTGATGCTGGTTCATGAGGCGGTTTGTAACACAACAACAGTTTACCGCTTTGATCAACTCTCAGTTTCTTTGTGCGTTCAATGTATTCTTTCAAGCACTTGACTACACAAACTTGCTCATCCACAGTATATACTGGTAAATCTAAATTTTGCTGATGATAGCCAGGTCTTGTGTGTTTCAACTTTTCTGTCATGTAAATAACACATTTATTCTCTGAAAAACAAACAGATTCTAGGTTCATCAAATGAAGAGTTTGCACCCTCTGGGCAGATGCCAACAAAAGTAAAGCCGATACTTTCAGCGTTATGTCTTTCAATGAAAGCTGAGCATTGTCTGGAAGAGTCTTAAAGTATTTCAAAACATCACCAACATCCCATATCTTGGAATGCCTTGGCATTGGTGTCCTGAGTTCAAAAACTCCCTTCAAAAATCTCCCAACCAAAGGATGAGTACCAATTGTAAATTCATCTGGCATCAAAATAACTGAAGAAAGTGCACTTCTGGAAGTGTTAATTGCACTGTAACCTAATCCAGCATCAAGGAGATCAGTGAGAAAACCTAACACTAGATTTACAGAGGGACGCAAGGGATCCCTTGACCGTTGAGCACAAAACGATCGCCATCTCGAAAGATAACAGGCATATTGTTTCTTGGTTGTACTTCTCCATGAAGCACAGATGATGCTTTGAGTCTTTCCATGAAAGCCTCGTGTCTCGAGAGATTGCCTGATAAGACACAGGCCAGAAGACGAAGATTTCTCTGAAGTGGATGTGCTGCATTGCTGTGTGGTAAAGTCAGAAGACGTTTCCCTTTCGAAAGAATCACAGGTTCCTGGACCAGCAACCGCAGAAGCTGGGAAAACCACACCGCTGTTGGCCACAGGGGAACAATCAGCATGCCGTCTGCCCGGTCTCTCCTCCACTGCATCAGCACCTTTTGAATCAGACTGAAAGGAGGAAATGCATATATCAGCCATTTTGACCAGTTGTGTTCAAATGCATCGACTGCATAAGCTTCTGGATCATGTCCCCATGACATGAAAGGTTTTACCTGAAAATTCAACCTGGAGGCAAAGAGATCAATTTCTGGATTCAGCAGTGTCTCTTTAAGTCTATGAAATACAACATCATTCAGTTTCCATTCTGTACGGTCATTGAACTGACGTGACTGCATATCTGCTTCAGTGTTACATTGCTCAGGAATATGTGTAGCAGATCACCAAATCTTTACACTCCAAATCCAGATTATTTTTGCCAACGCATTACATTCATGTGAATGTGATCCTCCCATATTCTGTAGGCATTAGCACAAGTGTTATCTGATAACACCAAGACATGTCTCCCTGTGAGTTTTGCTTTGAAACTTTTCAGTGCATATTCTACTGCCAGTAATTCAAGCACATTTATATGAAAAGCTCTTTCATTCATTGACCATCGTCCCCCTGTTTTCAGGTCTCCACACACTGCGCCCCAACCTCCTGTGGAAGAAGCATCAGTCTGGATTGTTAATGAAAATGAATTTTTCTACGCCAAAAATTCCCACATGCTGCCCATGGTCGCCATAACACATACGGGTATGGCTAGCCTAGCGCATGCGCATTCTCACATAAACCGTAGTTTCGGTAAACTGCATGAAATGGAATTCACTGGTCACTGCAACAGGAACATGGATTTTTCTCGTCAGAACAAATACTCTCCCATCTGCTCAACTATTTAGCAAAACAAAGTGTAACCTACAGTTTGACAAATGACTAAAAAACACACGAATGAATAGGTAAATAAATGAATAAATAAATAAATACATAAATAAATAAATCAATGAATAACAAATCAATCATTAAGTGTATAACATGTGTATATAAATGACATAAAATGAACAACAATATATCATAGATTAAATAATAAAATGAATGCCTGAACACAGTAACAAGCTTGAATATATTTATAGATGAGTACTTAATTATACAATACTTTGAAAAGGATAACCAACTAAATACATAATTGCATATATTAACTTATAAAATACAGTGCTAACTAAGTCACAAAGTAGCTAAGTTACTAAGTAGCTAAGTAACTAAGTATTTAAGTAATTAAGTAACTAAGTAACTAAGTAACTAAACCGCTCACAAACTCATTAACTAACAAACCCACTCCCTCACGCACTCACTAACTCACTCACTCACTCACTCACTCACTCGCTAACCAATCAATCAATCAATCAATCAATGAAGCTTATATCGCGCATATTCCGTGGGTACAGTTCTAGGCGCTCTGCAGTGATGCCGTGTGAGATGAAATTTTATACGGCCAGTAGATTGCAGCCATGTCGGCGCATATTTACCTTTCACGGCCTTATTCCAAGTCACACGGGTATGGTAGACAATTATTAACTGTGCCTAAGCAATTTTGCCAGGAAAGACCCTTTGTCAATCGTGGGATCTTTAACGTGCACACCCAATGTAGTATACACGGGGGGTGGTTCGGACACCGAAGGATCGAACTCGCGCTGACAGCGGCCAACTGAATACAAATCCAGCGCGCTACCAACTGAGCTATATCCCCGCCCCAAAGCAATCAATCAACAAATCAATAAATCCAATAAATCCAGCTCCAAACAAGATCGACCCCCAGTCACTTGACCGCAAAAGGGACAAAGGGTGCTCGGCGTGTTATCTCTCTGTCCTCACACGACCTCAGTGACCATTGACCACTCCCCTTGACCTCACTGTTCAGTGTCGTGTCCTCAGCCCACCCAGATGACCAGTAAACTGACCCCTGTTGGCCGTTGCTGGGATTAGGTGACGTGGAGGGTTTCTTGGGGACAGCATCGAGTTCGTTGCGCTATCGCCAGTGTTGGTGTTTAGTTTTGTCCCTGTTCATTATTGCAAGGGACATGGACACAGGTTTAGCTCTTATTGTTTTTGTTGTTTTTGTTTTTGTTTATCTTTTTGTTTTGTTTATCTTTTTTGTTTTTTGTTCATCTGTTTCTTCTTGTTCTTTTTATGGCTCTTGTTCTCTTCTAAACTTGTTGTTCGTGTTCTCTTCTTGTTCTCGTTCTTCTTATTATTATTATTTTCTTTGTTAGCTATTTTTTTCTGGTTGATCTTGTTCTAGTTGTTCTTGTTCTTGTTGTTATTCTTCTGTTGTTGTTCTTCTTCTTCTAGTTTTTTTTTTTCAATCTTGTTTTTGTTCTTCGTAACCTTCTTTCGGTTTTAGATATGTATGTGACTGTTAATGTTGCTGTTGTTGTTGTTGTTGTTGTTGTTGTTGTTGTTGTTGTTGTTGTTGTTGTTGTTGTTCGTCTACTTTGTCTTCTCCTTCTTCCTCTTCTTCTTGTGTTTTTGGTGTTGTTGTTCTGGTACTTGTTCTTCTTTGTGTGTTTTTTTTCTCCCCCGTTGATAATCATCGTCATAATTATGGTTATCCACATACCTACTTCACGCGATTACCACGCTTTATGATGCATCAGTTTCGTCGCAACGAACGTCCCGCGAACAAGGCAAAGGCAATTTGTTTTTGGTAAAACAAATGATAGGAAATTGACTTACTTGGAATCTTAGCAAATAAATGTTTGCATAAGAATACTAAACTAGACAAACTTTTAAACATGACTTTAAAAACATGGAAATCTTCATATTAAATTTTGTTTAAACACAGAAAACATTTGCAATGTTGGGAAACCCAAGTAAGCATGCAAATTGGACAAAACAAACACACACAAAAACGAACAAACAGACAAACAACAATAGCAGAAATTTAACATACCATCCTTTCAGTGTAAGTGATTACACACACCACCATAATTATTATCAAAGCTTTAATCTGGGATACAGACATCCCGCTTCGAATGATTGGACACACACACAAATCAACACCCTCGCTGCATTTTGTGCAAACTTTTTGTCCGAATTATATTTAAAATGACACATGTGTCAGTCTGCGAAATTAATATACAGTATGAAAATAATGTCGTTCTGCACAGAAAGCCACCAAACTTTTGATGTATGGTATATGTCCAAGTAAAACTAGGATGTTCGTATCCTGTAGTACAGATGTGCATGATAATTTTCGCGGAAGCGAGGTACCCTCCAAGTGGGGAAGATAACCAACACTAAAATAAAATGAATCAATCAAAATGGGCACAGGATTTCTTTGCAGAATCAACACCAGGCGACAACACGTACAATCTAATCAACATCGACAAAAAGCACGGATGTAAGGCTCAACGCAAAATGAGATGAGAGTGGTGGTGGACATTTGCATTTGATAGGAAACATCTGTGTCCAGAAACACAAAACGACCGCAGAAAACGGCCCGCGGCTTTTTAGCCGAGACGACACCAATCACGACTGACAGACATGACCAAAGATACCGCTTGTCTCGGTTTCTCGGTGGACCGTCTTTTCTTCTGGACGTACGTGTGGCGACCTCTCTTCTCGTTTCTTCTTAGATCTCGCGTTGCTTGGCGATGGCTGGTGTCTGGACACAAAAGGCCCCCGTCTACCTTGCCACCTCCCCTTTTTTCCTGCTGTCTCGTCTTCTTTTGACGATACCCGAAACCTGTCTGTTTTCTTCTTTTCTGCTTTATATTTTCTTTGACCGTTCGCTTTCTTGGACACCGGATAGCAAAGGGTCTTTTGGACAATCCGAGCTAACGAACATTCAGACCTTTCTACCATTTGCCCATTACTGCAATTTTCTCTTTGTGTTTAACTATTGGCCGATGGCAAAATATCGGACAATATTTAGCTCACAATAACATACTTCTTCTTTGTCTTTCTTCTGCGTTCCCGAGAACAACAATAACATACAGAAGACATTTCAATTATTCTCTTTTTTTCTCTCTATTTATTTCTCTTTCCCTTTCTCTTTTTGCTTCATTTTGTATTTCTTCTTATTTGTTTTTCTCTCTACAATGTACTTCCACAGCTTTACTTGAACAATGGAGGAACACAATGTTTGAGGCAATGTGACCTCCCACACCCAGACATCTAACACCTTTCAGTCCTGTTTTCCTCCTAATTTGTTCCATTGTTATTTTCCTATCTCTTTGACCAATCTGACGCCATGCACGTGTGCGTACTCTGAAGACCTCTGCGAACGCTTCCTCTCTTACGTTCATCATCCCGTTTCACCTTCACTTTTTTGGGGCCTAAAGTGAGTTTGTTTGTTTGTTTGTTCGTTCATGGGCTGAAACTCCCACGGCTTTTACGTGTATGACCGTTTTTACCCCGCCATTTAGGCAGCCATACGCCGCTTTCGGAGGAAGCATGCTGGGTATTTTCGTGTTTCTATAACCCACCGAACTCTGACATGGATTACAGGATCTTTTTCGTGCGCACTTGGCCTTGTGCTTGCGTGTACACACGGGGGTGTTCGGACACCGAGGAGAGTCTGCACACAAAGTTGACTCTGAGAAATAAATCTCTCGCCGAACGTGGGGACGAACTCACGCTGACAGCGGCCAACTGAATACAAATCCAGCGCGCTACCGACTGAGCTACATCCCCGCCCTCGCCTAAAGTGAGTGATCTTTGTCGTTGGGTGACAGCTGTCCATTTGGCCATTCTGACTTTTTGCACGTGGCCATTGATTATCATCTTTCCTAGTTTTCGTCTTTGCTCACATTTGCTTGTTGCTCTGCGGTCCATCCTGAGCTAGTCGTTCTCGTTCTACCTCAGCATCGATTCTCTCTCTGTCACTATCTCTCTCTATCTCTCGCTCTTTCTCTCGTTCTCTCTCCCAAGTGTTAAATAACAGCTCGCTTGCATGCTTATGCTATAACCTTCGTAAATTAAGATTTATCTTAACTTATCTAATCTTCTCTCTCTCTCTCTCTCTCTCTCTCTCTCTCTCTCTCTCTCTCTCCCTCTCTCTCACACACACACACACACACACACACACACACACACACACACACACACACACACACACACATGCACATACATACACACACATACACACAAACACGCGCGCGCGCGCGAAAGACACACAGACAAACTACATGTACTACCGCACAGACAAACTACATGTACTACACAGACAAACTACATGTACTACACAGACAAACTACATGTACTACACAGACAAACTACATGTACTACACAGACAAACTACATGTACTACACAGACAAACTACATGTACTACACAGACAAACTACATGTACTAGCTACAGACACACGCACGCACAGGGGAGAAAGGTAAGAGCGTGAGTCCACGATAGGTCATTCACACACAATGCTATCCCTCACCAATCCTGATACTCATACGTTTAATCTCAACTTTGTCCTGACGGCTTTTGCTTTTGTCCCAAAGATTTCCTTTAATTTCGTTGCAGCTGGCTTCTGACCAATATCGAGTATGAGTTCTTTGAAATTAACACGGACGTGTATGTACCGTATCTCGTGTACCGAGTGTCTAGGTGTCTTGTTCCCATTAACCAATCTTTATGCATGGAACTGGTCACTGGGAATTCCGATAAAAGAATGTCGAGCATTTGAAGTTGGCAAAGTATAAAACGTACACTCTCTTCGAGCACATTGTTTGTTTCTTTCCTTATGTTTTAATTTCTTTTAAGAGTTTTGAGACAGCACATTTTGACAATGCGCGCACACTTTTAACAATACAGCCATCAACAACGATGCTTGATTTCCTTTACAACTATAAATTACAGGGTGACTCAAAAAGAGATGGATGTTTTAGTCGGGTGAGTGCCGCTACCGCTCAACGTCAAACCTCGTGTATTGTTGAGTCGATCCCCGATTTTGAAACATATTTCCGAAAAAGCATAACAGTTAGACCATTTGACCTATCAGCTTAAAACTTAGTGTCATCATCATCCATCTTCTGAAGATACTGTAGACGAAATACGAAGAAATTTGCTGTAGAAGTGGTTAGCATGTGTGTGTTTGAACATTATTTGGAGTCACCCTGTACAAGCGAGAGCAGTGGAGTCTCTTCTTTTTTTTCCCGTCTCTGTTTCTCTGTCTTTGTTTCTATGTTCTATTATCACTGACCAGTCTTCTTCAGTCTCGTCTTCCCTTTTGATCTCTAGGACAAGTCCTGACAACAGCAGAGCTTTGGGTAATCCGAGCTTTTTCACACGACAACCAATTCTGTCATTGTCGCCCCCCACCTCCCCCCCCCCCCCCCCCATCCCCCAACCGCAGTTCTTCTTCAGCCCAAATCTAATATTTTACCCTCTGGTTGTTTTGTTTACCTCCCCCATGCCCTCCACACTCCGCTGGACAAGACATGACATCGGTGAGAAGGGTTGGGAGGTCTAACTAGGATACCAAAAGCTACGGCTATTCAGATTGACCGACGCCAAGTTAAGTCCACTTATCCCTAAATTCATCTGTTCTGTCTTGTGCTTCCTTCCTTGCTTCCTTGCTTCTGGACACAACTTGACGACGCCCAGTCTTTTCATATTCCGAGCTGCTACTTTATTTACTTTTTTATGTAGCCCTTAGGGTTTCTGAAATAATTGTGTTCTTGCTTTGCATTACAAGTGTCGATGTTTTTTGTTTGTTTTTTGTTTGTTTTTGTGTGTGTGCCTACCAGCCCATTCCCACTGTACACTCAACCTCGATCACCCCTGCCCACACCTTTGCCAGGACTCTCATCTGTATTTATTTCCCTGTGAACAAAACTTGACCATATATAGCAGGTCTTTCAGTAGAGCTCCTACAGCTGCCCATCTGTGTCCTTGGACTGTGCTATTTCCTATTTACCCCTGCTTGTTTTCAACAACCTTAGTTTTTGAGAACCCGGAGAGCCATGATTGGTGAAGGGCTTTAAAAAACAACAACAAACAATCAACCAGTTTTTGAGAACCCGGAGAGCCATGATTGGTGAAGGGCTTTAAAAAACAACAACAAGCAATCAACCTTAGTTTATGAGAACCCGGAGAGCCATGATTGGTGAAGGGCTTTAAAAAACAACAACAAACAAACAAAAAGTTTTTGAGAACCCGGAGAGCCATGATTGGTGAAGGACTTTAAAAAACGACAACAAGCAATCAACCTTAGTTTATGAGAACCCGGAGAGCCATGATTGGTGAAGGGCTTTAAAAAACAACAACAAGCAATCAACCTTAGTTTATGAGAACCCGGAGAGCCATGATTGGTGAAGGGCTTTAAAAAACAACAACAAGCAATCAACCTTAGTTTATGAGAACCCGGAGAGCCATGATTGGTGAAGGGCTTTAAAAAACAACAACAAGCAATCAACCTTAGTTTATGGGAACCCGGAGAGCCATGATTGGTGAAGGGCTTTAAAAACAACAACAAGCAATCAACCTTAGTTTATGGGAACCCGGAGAGCCATGATTGGCGAAGGGCTTTAAAAAACAACAACAAGCAATCAACCTTAGTTTATGAGAACCCGGAGAGCCATGATTGGCGAAGGGCTTTAAAAAACAACAACAAGCAATCAACCTTAGTTTATGAGAACCCGGAGAGCCATGATTGGTGAAGGGCTTTAAAAACAACAACAAGCAATCAACCTTAGTTTATGAGAACCCGGAGAGCCATGATTGGCGAAGGGCTTTAAAAAACAACAACAAGCAATCAACCTTAGTTTATGAGAACCCGGAGAGCCATGATTGGTGAAGGGCTTTAAAAAACAACAACAAGCAATCAACCTTAGTTTATGAGAACCCGGAGAGCCATGATTGGCGAAGGGCTTTAAAAAACAACAACAAGCAATCAACCTTAGTTTATGAGAACCCGGAGAGCCATGATTGGCGAAGGGCTTTAAAAAACAACAACAAGCAATCAACCTTAGTTTATGGGAACCCGGAGAGCCATGATTGGTGAAGGGCTTTAAAAAACAACAACAAGCAATCAACCTTAGTTTATGAGAACCCGGAGAGCCATGATTGGTGAAGGGCTTTAAAAACAACAACAAGCAATCAACCTTAGTTTTTGAGAACCCGGAGAGCCATGATTGGTGAAGGACTTTAAAAAACAACAACAAACAAACAAAAAGTTTTTGAGAACCCGGAGAGCCATGATTGGTGAAGGACTTTAAAAAACGACAACAAGCAATCAACCAGTTTTTGAGAGTTCATTTGTTTTTCTCTCTCACAAAATATATTCCCTTTCGACTCTCACATTTTGGACAAAACTAAATAACATGGAGTCTTTAAATAACCTTCACTTTTAAAAGTGACCACGTCTTTTTCCTACACTATGTCTCAAAAGGGGAAAGACTTGTTCATCGTCTCTACTTTGTCCCTCTGGACCAGTCATGTGATCAGTTATCACCAAGACTGTGTCCTGCAGTCTTTGAACAAACTTTCGATTTTGAGGCTGTCCACATTTTTTTTCTCTTCACAAAGTCTTTCCCCTTTTGACTCTCTCATTTTAAACTAAACTTAACAACGCTGAATCTTCACACAACCTTATTATTGAGACTGTCTTTCTCGAGACACGGTTTTGATTTCTTTTCACAATAACTCCCCCCTCTTCTACTCTCACATTCTGGACAAAACTTGACAACACCGAATCTTTGAACAACCTTACCTTTTGAGAATGACCGCGTCTTTTTTCTCTCCGCAGAAAGGGGAGAGAATTTTCTATCTTCCCCATGTTCACTCTGGACAAGACTTCAACGTCCCTCGGCAACCTGAGCTTTTGAGAGTGGCCACCGATAGAAGATGACACAAGTGAAGAAGAGACAGTGGCCGAGGGCACGGTTGGCCTAGTGGAAAGGCGTCCGCCCCGTGATCGGGAGGTCGTGGGTTCGAACCCCGGCCGGGTCATACCTAAGACTTTAACATTGGCAATCTAGTGGCTGCTCCGCCTGGCGGCTGGCAGTATGGGGTTAGCGCTAGGACTGGTTGGTCCGGTGTCAGAATAATGTGACTGGGTGAGACATGAAGCCTGTGCTGCGACTTCTGTCTTGTGTGTGGCGCACGTTATATGTCAAAGCAGCACCGCCCTGATATGGCCCTTCGTGGTCGGCTGGGCGTTAAGCAAACAAACCAACAAACAAACAAAGTGGCCGAGGGGAACCTTCACTCTTTGGCCAGGCTTGAAAGGTAGAGTCAAACCTCCCTTTGAAGACCCCCCGTTTTAAGACCTTTCACCCCTTATTAAGACCTTTCACCCCTTATTAAGACCTTTCACCCCTTATTAAGACCTTTCACCCTTATTAAGATCCTATTTTGGTCAGATTTTCAGTTCATATTGTCTGTACAATTATTTCCATGGTAAGACTAAATCCGTTTTAGGACCTGGTTTTTCAGATTTTCTGTTCATACATAATGTCTGTCAATTCACCTTCATTATAAGACTCTTTCCATTGTGAGACCTGGTTTTGTCCCCCCCCCCCCCCCCAATGTACTTTAAAGGCTTGGGCAATGAAGAAATGCCCATTCCCTTCAACCTACCCCTTTCTCCATCCCCCCTCCCCCTACGGTATACCACCTCTTCTCTTCTCCTCTTCTTTCTTTTTTTCCTTGGCCCCTGGAAGCTGTACCGGGGTGTCTCGTAAAAAAGCTTTTTTTGATGGAAAACTCTTTCGTGGGCTGTTGAAAGACTTGACTGTGGGATAGCGTGACCTTGTAAAGGTGTGAGGGGACGAAGTGTTGGATGTGAGAGAAGAAAGACAGATCAGTAATGGTGATCGGTGAGAAGGGGTAAAAAGTGGTGGTGGGAGGGGGGGGGGACTGGGAGAAGGAGGGTGAATATGGTGGCGTGGCGTATCTTATTTCAGCGGTCAGTGATTGGTCTTTAAAGAGGCCGTCGTTGGCTTTTTTCTTTGTGTAAAACAGTATGTTTCTTATTTCCTATTTTTGAGAAATGCAGCAACGGCGAAAACAAACCATCGAGCTAACCTATAAACCAGCACCAAAGAAAAACAACAAAAAAACGAACAAGTCACACAATAAAAATTAAATATTAAAAAAAACTTGAAATGTGCTTTTATTTATGTTATGATGTCAAGAACGCTCGCTTTCTATCGTGATATTCTCACACCTTCGCACCAAAACCTTCCCCACCCCTCACCCCTTCATGCACACACCAACTTCACCATTCTCCCTCCCCCCCCCCCCCCAAACCCTCAACCCCTACCCCAAAAAAGTCGTCAGATCAGAAACTGACATCCTTTATAGGGGTCAGTGACCATTTGAATAGCCGTTAATACCTGGACCCCTGCTGTCGTAATGTGTGGATGCGGTGGACAGATACGATGGTCCACGTGTCACGAGACACCCTTGGCCATCCGTCTATGCGCTTCCCCCCACACACCCAAGTCACAGCTGCGGGTGATAGATTCGAATCAAACGCTCACCTTATGTCCGAAAAATCTAATAACCGCCGCACAAGGTTGCGGGGAGGGATTAATTGTATATAATAAATGATAATGGTTATTTGATGAAGAAGCTGCAGGGTCGATGGAACGTATGGACACACCGCAGTGGTCGTTCTCTAGTTATTAACCGTGGACTGGGTGGCCGAGTGGTAACGCACTTGCGCTCGGAAGCGAGAGGTTGCGAGTTCGACCCTGGGTCAGGGCGTTAGCAATTTTCTCCCCCCTTTCCTAACCTAGGTGGTGGGTTCAAGTGCTAGTCTTTCGGATGAGACGAAAAACCGAGG
>NW_027129097.1:42500-50000 GCF_037325665.1 Littorina saxatilis
GAGGTAGAGAGGAGAGAGAGAGAGAGAGAGAGAGAGAGAGAGAGAGAGAGAGAGAGAGATGGACAGACATACAGGCACACAGACAGTCAGACAGGCACAGACAGAGACATACATACAGGGAGGGAGAGTGAGGAACAGGCACACAGACATAGAGAGAGACAGGCATTGGAGACAGGCAGACAGACGGACAGATAGACAGATAAAAGCATACGGAAAGACCCAAAAACTTAAAGATACCTTCCTCCAATGTAAACCACGTTGTAAACCACCACATACGTGTCCAAACTTTTACATAGAACAAGAGGAATCGATACTTTTCACTTTGACACATGTGTACGAACAGTAAGAGCGTGGTTTCTTTCTGTGTGGAGTGTGGGAATTTGTGTCGAAAAAGATGAATTCCGGAAATAGTGATGTCACTTGTAGGTTGCCTCGGTGTTTCCAAGGAAAAGCAACTTTTCCACAACCCATGAAAACGTGACAGAGTTATTTCCGAAAATCGTCTGTCGGTTTCACAGAATGAGAAAAGCTTCAGGTACAAAATTAATTTATGATAAAATCCCAATCTGCTTGGAAAGCAGCCAGACGGTTGATTCATTTGTATGTGTCCAAGTGGAAGTATCATCTTGTCACGTGCTCAAGGCTTGAACATTCCAGTTGTCTTATCCTTTTTTTGGTTGTTTGTTTTGGTGTGTATTTATGCTTGTTTTTTTGTTTAATTAAAAAGCAATGTGTAAAAGAAAGTCTGACCACAAGATACATGTATTATCATTTGTAGTTTTCTTTTCTTTTTTAGGATCACCCCCATAAGCTTATAGATTGTTGTTGATTCTAAAAATGTTTGTTTATTATGTCATGTACCAATTAATTGTTGAATATAACTACGTTTAAACCAAAGGCTTGAACGGATCAGTGTGGGAGGATTTCACACGAAGGAAGATAGGTATCTTTAAAAACAGGTCTCGCGGTCAGGACAAACGATGGATCAGCCTGGTAAGATTGGAGACTTGGCGCGCCCAGAGTCTCGGTACACCCGGTCTTGCTCGGCTATTCCATCGATTGGTGAGTGTCCCTGCCACTGGTACCTTGTCTGTTCTGGTGTGTTTATGTTAATCTGTACTTCGTCCCTACAGACCGCCCTTCATTTCCTCCCGGCAGATTCATTACCCTCCTGGTCTTTTCTTATGACGGCTTACTAGTGCCAAAACCTAGGGTTACCATTTTCACGTGAACAGTGTTAATTACTAATTTTCATTTTTGCCTCGTTTTCGGTCACAGTAGTCGGACTTTAGAGTCCGCACTGAGAGGCTACAACGTCCGTCAAACATCACTCTCACACAATTTCTGAAATATCCTTATCGAGGAAGTTATCCGACGTGAAGATGCATGTCACAGTTTTCTACAATAGCGCTTTCCTTTAAACGTTGTTTTGGGGATCTTAGAAAAGAATAATCGACCCCGAAAACTTTTGATTCGAAGCTGTTTTTAGCAGACGGACTTTTGATCGGCTGTGGTCTCACACTTTCACATATATCTTTCAATATAATTCTTTATTCGACAAGTTGTCGGGCAGACAGTCGTACCTCATATTTATTTCCACTACTACACTCATACATCTGCTTTGTAGTGTATTAGTGAAGGACAATCGATCCGAAAATGTTCGAATCGAGAGAGGAAAAATGGCGTCTGGCCGGCCGTGTGCTGAAGGTCCGACCACTAGCAGACGGCTCTGTTCGCGGTCTAGACTCACACACTTTCACAAATATCTTTCGATAGAATTCGTTATTCAACAAGTTATCAGACAGACAGCTGTATGTCACGGTTATCTACACATGCGCTCAGCTCTTATTGTTAAATTGCATCGGATTAAAGCACTATGGACCAGAAAAGCATCGAATCGAAGGATGTTTCGCTCTGGCCGGTGTAACAGTCGCGCGTGCGCATTGAACCTCCACAGTCACGAGGCACATGGAAATTAGTAATTAACGCGTGAAAATTACAATTTTTTTAGTTTTGGCGCTAGTAAGCCGTCAGGAGGCGAGCCAAAACTGAAAATTAGACATTAACACTTGAAAATTAGTAATTAACACGTGGAAATTAGTAATTCACACGTCAAAATTAGTAATTTTCACGTCATAATTGTAATTTTCTCGTGAAAATTAGTAACTTTCACGTGTTAATTAGTAATTTTTAGTTTTGGCGCTAGTAAGCCGTCATATTTTCTCCCACTATCGAACAGGGGTGGAAAAGGGCTGAGACTAGTGTCAAGGACTTTTTTTTTTAACCCCGTTGGTCCTCTAGGCGTTGGCCATTCCTTCGTCTGTCCGTCCGTCTCGTCTGCTGCTGTGTACATTTAGTCAAGTTGTTCATGAAACTTTACATGTGATTACCTGCAAATCCTAAACCCAGAAGCCCCGGGCTAATTATTGTGTTTCAGCCTGGAAGCTTAACATTTCATAAATGAGTTTGGTCATTACAAATCTGAAAATTATAATTGAAATTAAATTCCTAGTAATCGATTTCACCTTATTCTTTATCATTTCCGGATTTCAAAAAAACATATAGGTATGGTATATTTGGTTCAAAAACAAGCTCAGAAGGTGAAAAAGAATAGAGAAAAGCGCGCTTTCCTGTGAAGCGTTATACGCTCCTGCGCTATACTGGCTTGTCAATTCAACGCTATTGTCGTTAAATGCCGCAGTGCGTTCAGTTTCATTCTGTGAGTTCGGCAGATTGACTTAATGTTTTAATTTCGCTTCATGCGACTTGTTCCAATTTCGGCTAAACTATTATTGTGCATTTTGGACACCAAAGCCAACTTTGGCAACTGGAAGTTCTGGTTGCCTTTGGTGTCCAAAATGTATTATCGTGCTGCTATATGTTATATTGCACAACCCAAAGACACATTTCATCCCCAGGAAAGCAGCTGGGCTCATCATCTCAGATCAGGCCAGGTTTTTACATGGGATAAGACCACCCCTCCACTTGCTCACATGTTTTCACGAAAAAGAGTGTGGCTTTAATAACACAGTCAATACTGATTAATACCGGCACGGTTGGCCTAGTGGTAAGGCGTCCGCCCCGTGATCGGGAGGTCGTGGGTTCGAACCCCGGCCGGGTCATACCTAAGACTAAAATTGGCAATCTAGTGGCTGCTCCGCCTGGCGTCTGGCATTATGGGGTTAGTGCTGGGACTGGTTGGTCCGGTGTCAGAATAATGTGACTGGGTGAGATATGAAGCCGGTGCTGCGACTTCTGTCTTGTCTGTGGCGCACGTTATATGTCAAAGCAGCACCGCCCTGATAGGGCCCTTCGTGGTCGGCTGGGCGTTAAGCAAACAAACAAACAAACAAACAAATACTGATTAATGGACAACACAACGTTAAAATCAAAATGTCAGAAACAAAGGGAAGTAAGCGCTCTCTAAATATACAACAAGAATTATATGAGAGTACGGCTGCACCAATCTCCCGGCACCTGAGAGAATAAGAATCACAGAAATGAACAAACGACTTTCATCATCATCAAAACAGTTTGAAAGCCAACACATTCCTAAATAGTTTGCTGTTAATGATCAACTGTGGGAGCTTCTGTAATTACATTAAGCACGTTGATGATTGTCAATTTATTGTGAAAGGAAAACCTCGTTCATTAATTCAAGTTCCTGAATCCAGGGTCAAGGGCATTAGAGGGACTTAAACATCAATTTTATTGACGTTTAACACGACAACTAAACTACAGTTTATTTTCAGAAACAAATGGCTGCATGCTAATAAAAACTAACATTTGATATGTTACTGTTTAATTGTCTCATGTCCACAACAAATCTGATGGAAACATAGAGATGGAAGAAGGGCTGTATCACCAGGTGTCAAAGTAATCAATTAGCTGATCTATTTAACAGCTGTCTTTCTTATTGCTTTCATCGGAGCCACGCGGCAGACCCTAAAACCACACAGAAGCAAAGCAAAAGGGTCTCTCGTTTTCTTGTTTCTTTTGTTTGTGTTTTTTCATGAACTTGGAAAAGGTCCAGGCTTTGGCATGGGTGAAAAGTTATCCTGACCTCGATTTCGTTTTACTCATCCTTATTTTGTTTTCTCCTCCCGTGCCCTAGTCTCGGCTGTGGGCTAACCATGCATACTCCCCCTTTTGACCTATCTGGACCTTTTATTTGTGAAATATCGGAGCGCGTCGTGCAAATTGAGACAGGGAAATGGAGAGAGAGAGAGAGAAAGAGATGGAAAGAGAGAGAGAGAGAGAGAGAGAGAGAGAGAGAGAGAGAGAGAGAGAGAGAGAGAGAGAGAGAGAGAGAGACGACTGACAGAGAGACGACTGACAGAGAGAGAGAGAGAGAGACGGAGACTTGTGGGGTTCAAGAGACGGAGGGGGTTACAAAAAGAATGGTTGCGGAATGCACCTGAGGAAAGGTAATAACGGTGATTGAAAGAACGCCTGGTCATCACCTGTGCAGCGCTGCAACCCTTGTTTTCCTCCTGTCACTTTTGCACATATCTTCCCCTCTCCTTCCTCTCACTCACTCCCACTACCACCACCGATTCGCAGCCCAGTTCCTTTCCATCCCTAATGTTGTTCCATTTTTTTGCTTTATTCGTCGCCGGCCGCGGGTGGTGCAACTTCACAGGTCCCGTGCCAATGGCTGGCACTGACTGGAGGATATTATGGAGAAAAAAAAAGTTAGTGAAAGGTCTGAAACCCGAGTCAGTGAGACGTGGAAATAAGCCGACCGTTGCTACCGAAATTCTGATGTGTTATTATGGGGGCGAGGACGCCCCCATTCTATACGGATAGTTTAGAGGTTGACCATGGGCAGCGCCATTTTGTTGTGAAATACGTCATCAGTTTGTGTACACAGGAAGTTGTGACATCCGTCACCCTATGGGAGGGGTGGAGGCAACATTGTTCATCTGTAGAAAGTTGTGAAATCCGTCACCCTATGGGAGGGGTGACGTCAAAATTGGTCATCACAGAGTTTGTGTAACACAGGAAGTTGTGAAATACGTCACCCTATGGGAGGGGTGACGTCAAAATTGTTCAACAAAAACATGATATGTCGCATTGTGCAGGGTCAACTGCAACAAACTCAAACCGAGCCATTCATACCTAACTGTATTTGAGTGACTTATATACCCGACATTTTTATTTCTTATTTTTAGCACAGGTGTAGGAAAAATCATGAACCAAAATGTTATTTATTTTCTAATTTAACATTTTTTTTACAAATATGACCATGGTCTTTTAAACATACAGTGACATTAAACATTGTTATGTTAAAAAAAAGAAAAAAGAAAAAAAGCTTTTGCGCACAAATCAGAAAATACATTGTACATTTTACCTGCAGGCCAAACAGTGTCTGTTGGCGGCAAAGGGCCCAGCAAGTTGCTATTTTTAGATCGATTAAAAGTTGTCAAGAACAGGCGCTTACATTTGGATGTGTCCACTGATAGTAGGTTTGGTTGTGATCAATCAGAATGATGTAGGAATAAAAATGTATGACAGTTTGGTATGATGACATGTAATTCAAATATGCTGAAATGTAATATTATACATGATATAATATTATTATGGCTGTTGCCATGACCATGAACCCCAAGAAAGGTTTAATGTTATGTAAAATCAAAATACCAAACTCAAGCACCTACTAATCTGGTCTACGGTGCGGCTTGGACCTAATATGGATGGGCACGCAACTCGCTCAGCCAGCCAGCGCTGCGAGACTTACAGCGGCCAACTTCGCCGCGGCGCGCTCATTGGCTGAGTATTGAACTTGCGTCAAGGCCGATGCGCGTACATTCCCAGAATGTTTACTTTCGGTTAGATTCTTCGACAGCATTCGCAGAGGTGACTGCCGTATTGTGTACCGCAGTCAGAAGTAATTTATTACTTTTGGGAGTTTAGTAACGTGATATCAGTTTTCAATTGTTCGTTCACTTATATTGCTTTCAGATTTAACACACAAGAAACAGTAGCACGGTTTTCGTTGCGAAAATGTGCATTGGCAGTGCTACGCGATCGAATTGTGTATTATGTACACGCGGTGTTCTTCTGGAAAAGACAGAAGCGACATGTGACGTCAGTCGTTCAGCCCGCGAGCGGTGGGATGGGGGGGGGGGGGGGGGGGGGTTCACATGGTTTGTTTGTTTCAGAACCACACCCATATACACACATTTCACATGTAAACCATTTGTCCGCCCCCCTGTCGATATTTATCGACTAAGTTCCTTGTGTGCTTTTGGCATCGACCTTTTACACCACCGACCAGAGACAACTACCACAAAGATAGTTCGCCTCACCATTATCTGCATGGTCAGGGTTTTAGAAGGGATTAGACACATATCAAAAATCAACACCGCAACGGTGTTTTTTGCACTATTGCGATTTTAAACAAATTGATTAATTGTACAAAAGCCTCTATAGTGTCTGTAAAAAAAATGAATTCATAAAATATGTCCCGCTCTGCGAGGAGAGCCTCCAGGATGTTGATTTTGAGTATGTGTCCAGGTGGAGGGATTGTCTGAGGGATAATCTTATCACATGTAAAAGCCTAGCCAGATCTGAGTTGGTGAGTCGAATCGCTTGACTGGGAAGGTCTGTGCATTAAGTTGTGTTTGTGGTTGGTTGGTAATGGGGTTTTGAAGAGTTGCTAAGTGCTCGGTTGCAAATAAGCACAAGCACACACACGCACACGCACGCAAGCAAGCAAGCACACACGCAAGCAAGCAAGCCCGCACACACACACACACACGGACACACAGACACACAACCACACACACACACACATGCACATACATACACACACACACGCGCGCGCGCGCCCGCGAAAGACACACAGACAAACTTCATGCACTAGCTACAGACACACGCACGCACAGGGGAGAAAGGCAAGAGCGAGAGTCCACTTTAGGTCATTCACCTGGGCAGTGATTTATGACCTGTTCGACTTTCCCTGACACTGATACAAGCCTTGCTTACCTATGTTCCAGCTCACCTACTCTGCCTCTCGTCCCTCCTTCTTCCCCCTCCTCCCTCCTCGCTTTTCATTCTATGTGACACACAGATTTGCAGAAGGTCAGAAAAAGGTCAAACAACAAACGAACAAAACAAACAAGCAAACAAACAAACACATTAACTAGCTTACTAATTAACTAGCTAAATTTGTAATTCACAAACTCTCTCACTCACTCACTCCCGTCCTCCCTCACTCACTCACTCACTCGCTCGCTGACTGACTGCCTGACTGACTGACTGGCTGACTGACTGATTGACTGACTGACTGATTGACTGACTGACGGACTAACTGACGGACAAACTAACTAACTAACTAGCTAACTAACTAACTGACTAACTAACTTACTAACTAACAACAACAAAACAAAAACACCACTATAAGCATTATGCTTGTTGTTGTTTACTCTATATGCGGTTTTTTGTAAATAATGCACAAACGTTGAATAAAACAGTTTAAACCAACAAAACAAAAAC
>NW_027129097.1:55000-73943 GCF_037325665.1 Littorina saxatilis
AGATGTAGATAAAGAGAGAGGAGAGAAAAAGACGGAGAGACATTCATAGAGAGAACAAGAGAAAGAAGGAGTGAGAAACATAGAGAGAGAAACAGTGAGAGAGAGAGAGAGAGAGAGAGAGAGAGAGAGAGAGAGAAAGAGAGAGAGAGGGAGAGAGAGAGAGGGAGAAGGAGAGAGAGAGAGAGAGAGAGAGAGAGAGAGAGAAAGAGAGGGAAGGAGGGAGTGAGAGAGAGATAGGGGGACAAACCACAGAGACAGAGACAGAGAGACAGATTCAGGGATGAGAAATGGGAGACAGGCAGACAAGACAAGACAAGACAAGATAAGACAAGACAAAACAAGACAGACACACAGACATATAGACAGACAGACAGACAGACAGACAGACAGGCAGGCAAGGACAGAGACAGATGGGCACACAGAAATAGAAACAAACTCGTGAAGGGTGTCGTTGAGAGAGAGGATGTCCCAAAGGCCAGAGAGGGAAAAGCTGTGACCGGTGTCCATCTGGCTCCGGTTACATGAATATTGCGTCCAGCTGAATACCGGTCTCTCATGACACTTCCATGCCACTCTTTCTCACGAGACGGAGAGTCGAAAGGGAGGAAAACAATAACAGGAAGGACACGGGGGTTTTTCTCACCCCATCCCCCCACGACAAGAGACGAGAAAAGAAAAGCAAAACAACCTGTCCGGACTATAGACATCGACGGACACAGCTTGAGCGGTTCCTCAATCCTGCACAGTTTCTTTGTTTTTTTTTTGTCTCACTGGATATAAAATGTTGCAACTATTTCTTCCAAATGTTGTATTCAGGCAAATTGTTTTTATTTTTACATGAAATTCACAGAAACTTAAGGACATCACTTCTTCGTTGCAACTATTATTTCCAAATGTTGTATTCAGGCAAATTGTTTTCATTGTTACATGAAATGCACAGAAACTTAAGGACATGATTCATATGACAGAGGCAAAACAATGTTATGACAACAATGAGTAGATAAATATCAATCAATCAATCAATCAATGAGTCTTATATCGCGCGTATTCCGTGGGTACAGTATTAGGCGCTCTGTAGTGATGCCGTGTGAGATGAAATTTTATACGGCCAGTAGATTGCAGCCATTTCGGCGCATATTTACCTTTCACGGCCTATTATTCCAAGTCACACGGGTATAGGTAGACAATTATTAACTGTGCCAAAGCAATTTTGCCAGGAAAGACCCTTTTGTCAATCGTGGCATCTTTAACGTGCACACCCAAATATAGCTTGTACTGTTCTAAAATTGTTCAAATAGCACCCATATCTGAGCGAATATAACTTTTTTTTTATCAAGCAACAAAAAAATAAAAAAAATAAAAATATGATAGCAAGAAGAAGGAAACAAAGAAACAAGTCGCGTAAGGCGAAATTACTACATTTAGTCAAGCTGTCTCCCCCCTTCCCCCGCCGCGATATAACCTTCGTGGTTGAAAACGACGTAAAACACCATATAAAGAAAGTCAAGCTGTCGAACTCACGGAATGAAACTGAACGCACTGTATTTTTTCACCAAGACAGTACAGCTTCGTCAATCCCCGCGTGAAGGAAATCCCTCACCTTCCACGTGCAAAACGTAGTGATATTGACACGCCAGATTAGCGCGGTAGCGTATTGTGCTAAGCAGGAAAGCGCGCTTTTCTGTATTCTTGTTAATTTTCTGAGCTTGTTTTGAATACAACCTATCATATCTATATGTTTTTGGAATCAGGAAATGATAAAAAATAAGATGAAATCATTTTTGGATCGATTTCTTAAATTTTAATCGTAAGACTAATTAATCTATTTTCGTTAATTGTGATCACATTTTAAGAGTAAACATGACATATGTATATATTTTTAGATTCAGAATGTGATGAAGAATACGATGCAATCAATTTTAAATCTGTTTGCGAAAAATCGATTTTAATGACAACTTTAATGAGCAAACTCATTAATTAAATTTTAAGCCTCCAAGCTGAAATGCAATACCAAAGTCTGGGCTTCGTCGAAGATTACTTGACCAAAATTTCAACCAATTTGGTTGAAAAATGAGAGCGTGACAGTGCCGCCTCAACTTTCACGAAAAGCCGGATATGACGTCATCAAAGACATTTATCAAAAAAATGAAAAAAAACTCTGGAGGTACCATACTCAGGATCTCTCATGTCAAGTTTCATGAAGATCGGTCCAGTAGTTTTCTCTGAATCGCTCTACACACACACACACAAACACACACACACACACACACACACACACACACACAGACGGCACACACACATACACCACGACCCTCGTCTCGATTCCCCCCTCTACGTTAAAACATTTAGTCAAAACTTGACTAAATGTAAAAAGAAAAAAAAACTCTTACAAAATTGTCCTTGAAAAAGAGAGAGAACGGTGGTGAAGAGCATTATTAGAAAACAACGCTTTGAAACGGCGTTTTCATTGTATTTAAAACTACATTAAAAAAAGGGTGTAGTCTTTGTTTTTGAAAATAAAAGCCTTTAGGGTCAAACAATGATGTCCTCCATGCCTCAGTCAGAGATTGATGACTAACAAAAAGTGGTATTTCAAAATAGAACAGGTGTTGTTTTCCTGTTTGGAGAGGATATAAACAAGTCGCGTTAGGCGAAAATACAACATTTTGTCAAGCTGTCGAACTCACAGAATGAAACTGAACGCAATGCAATTTTTCAGCAAGACCGTATACTCGTAGCATCGTCAGTCCACCGCTCATGGCAAAGGCAGTGAAATTGACAAGAAGAGCGGGGTAGTAGTTGCGCTGAGAAGGATAGCACGCTTTTCTGTACCTCTCTTCGTTTTAACTTTCTGAGCGTGTTTTTAATCCAAACATATCATATCTATATGTTTTTGGAATCAGGAACCGACAAGGAATAAGATGAAAGTGTTTCTAAATTGATTTCGAAAAATTAATTTTGATCAAAATTTTTATATTTTTAATTTTCAGAGCTTGTTTTTAATCCAAATATAACATATTTATATGTTTTTGGAATCAGAAAATGATGAGGAATAAGATGAACGTAAATTTGGATCGTTTTATAAATTATTTTTTTTTTTTACAATTTTCAGATTTTTAATGACCAAAGTCATAAATTAATTTTTAAGCCACCAAACTGAAATGCAATACCGAAGTCCGGCCTTCGTCAAAAATTGCTTGGCCAAAATTTCAATCAATTTGATTGAAAAATGAGGGTGTGACAGTGCCGCCTCAACTTTTACAAAAAGCCGGATATGACGTCATCAAATGTATTTATCGAAAAAAAGAAAAAAACGTCCGGGGATATCATTCCCAGGAACTCTCATGTCAAATTGCATAAAGATCGGTCCAGTAGTTTGGTCTGAATCGCTCTACACACACACACGCACAGACAGACAGACAGACAGACAGACAGACAGACAGACACACACACACACACACACACACACACACACACACACACACACACACACACACACACACACACACACACACACACACACACACACACACACCACGACCCTCGTCTCGATTCCCCCTCTATGTTAAAACATTTAGTCAAAACTTGACTAAATGTAAAAAGGTGGAACATTGTATATCTAGTGTGTAACGTATACAAAAATATCCATTCTCTAAACGAGCCACTGACCAGAAATGAACCGTAAACAAGGAATAACTAAACATCATTCCAAGTCGTAAACATTAGACTATTTATGGAGATGCATGCGCGCAGATATCTATCTCTTCAGCGCAGACCTAGATAATATACACCTCAATTTCTATGTTGTCCGAGCGAGCCAGCGGGACTCATTATACAGGGCGCGGGAGGGGGGGAGGGAGGGGGGGAGGGAGGGGGGTGGGGAGGGGAGAAGGTGGGGGGAGGGAGGGGTGGGGTGGGGTTACGGGATGTGGAGCAATTCATCTAAATTTACATTTCCTATTTGGCGTCTGTCATGCGAGTCATTGACCGTAAGGTACTTCTCAACTATCAACACTGAAAGGTCAAAAGGCAATGAGGAATTCATTACCAGTGAGTTATGAATATCAAGTGAAATGTCAAATCGGACTCAGTGTTTAGCGTGTAGGTTTTTGCTAGTGGACAAAAGTCGTGTGGTGGAGTCCCCGGCGACTGTTCCGCCTGGGTCATCGTCCTATGAGAACTATGGTATACATGTAGTAGGGTATGGTATGGGAGTGTTAGGCTAGGCGAGTCAGTGATGCGGATAATAAATAATATGACCTTCCTTACCTTCATGAGTAGCCTGAAGAAGGAAACAAGCTAACAATGGGTTTTTTTAAACCACGCTAATGTACACAGACAGACAGACAGACAGACAGACAGACAGACAGAAGGCCAGGCTTGGCAGGTAGGCAGTCAGGCAAACAGACAGACAAACAGACAGACAGACGGACAGGCAGGTAGGCAGACGGGCATGCAGGCAGACAGGCAGGTATAGACAGACAGGCAGGCAGATAGACACACACACAGGTGGATACATAAAGACATGCAGCGACGTTTCAACAAGAAAATGAGCGAACAGAAGTTTAGGATTATTTTCATTTACATGAATAGCAAATTACAAAAATGTAAGAGAAAAGGCAGAGAAAAAGATAAAAACAAATGACAGACAGACATGCATGTATAGATTCTAATACAGAACAAACAGGAAAAAAGCAAAATACTGTTAAAGGTTTGTTTTCATTTATATAAATTGAGAAAAACAAATATGTGGATAGGAAAGAAGACAGGGGACAAAATAGAAGTGCGAACAAATTCGTATCAAGCTTGTCATCAGTACGTCCACAGCGTGGTTCGCGCTATATAAGCTCCCCATAATAATAATAATAATAATAATAATAATAATCTAAATAAAACTGAAACGTTGACCTTTCTTCTCTTCTATCTCTCTTCTTTCTTCGGGCGGGAAAAAATGTTAAACGACATTGAGCAACACATAATAAGATGAAATACAAGGAACTTTAACAATAACAATCTCTGATGTGGCTCTTGATTATATATGACATATTTTCAAAATTCTGAATGAGATATTAGTCACTGTTTAAAAAAAGATAATGGCAAAAGAAGAGACAGAAGGAAGTGTCACGAATAAAACGAAAGTTACTCTAGGCAGCATCTCAGTTGTTATGCTTCTCTCTTATCTGATTTAGAAAGCAAAGTAAAAAAAATAAAATTATAAAATAAAAAATAAAATAAAGGAAAAAAGAAAAAGACAAGCAAAGAAATCTTTTTGAAATGATAGGCAACCCTCCTACCTACCCATTCGTTATCAGTGGGCGATTACTTCGTGGAAAAAATCTCGGTCATTCACTAGCGTTTAAACAGGTCAAATCATATCATATCATTAGCATTTAAACAGGTCAAATCATATTATGTCAGCTTTTAACGAAGTTGTTACAAAAGATGCCATGCTTATTCTGCGATGATTTATTGCGACGAATGCGTAACCTTTACTGCTATTGTTTGTTTATTTAACGCCCAGCCGAACACGAAGGGCCATATCAGGGCGGTGCTGCTTTGACATTTAACGTGCGCCACATACAAGACAGAAGTCGCAGCACAGGCTTCATGTCTCACCCAGTCACATTATTCTGACACCGGACCAACCAGTCCTAGCACCTAACCCCATAATGCCAGACGCCAGGCGGAGCAGCCACTAGATTGCCAATTTTAAAGTCTTAGGTATGACCCGGCCGGGGTTCGAACCTACGACCTCCCGATCACGGGGCGGACGCCTTACCACAAGGCCAACCGTGCCGGTACTGCAATAGCTGCAGATAGTACTTATGAATGATAAGTATGAACAACATAATTCAGTTCTGCTATTACTATCTCAAGAAAATGTTCACCCTTATTAATCGTTCTATTCTTCTGAACAAATGAATAGCATACAGTTCGTGCTCATTATTGACATAAGTTTAACCTGATAAGCCGGTTTGAACAAAGGTATACAGTTGAACTTGCCTCAGCAAAACAGACATTCCTTTCGATTATCTATTATTCTGGGGTTTTCGAGGCACCAAACTAAAACCAAGAAAAATGATGCGATTTGACGAGTGGGCTATAGACAGCATGAAATCATACAATAACAAAAACAAGAGGCGAAGCCTTCAAGGCTCACGTAAGAAATCGACAAACAGTAACACAAACTCAATCACTCCGTCACACATACACACACACACACACACACAGTAAGCATTGGTGACACTGTGCAAGAAAGAGAGACACTAGATCTAGATCTGTCTGTCTGCATGTAGCCTACTTTAAACAGACACGACTGCCAAATAGTCTCGGCCCGCTCAAAATAACAATGACCGAGACATTCCTTCGCGTGACGTCTAACCCTCTTACGCCATAATGTGACGTCTTCAAATGACGAAATGTTAAAGTTTCTACCACAGACATACACACGCACGCACGCACATACGCACATACGCACATACGCACGCACGCACAGACAGACAAAGTTACGATCGCATAGGCTACACTTCGTGAGCCAATTAGTCAAAACGTCCACAACAAAATAACGAGGAGAAAACCTGGAAGGAGGGTAAATGTTTATTAAAAATAAATCTAACCATGCGAAAGAAGAAGAAAAAATGACCGTTTATTAAATGTCTGTTTTATTATGAATCCCCATCACTAAGACAACAATAAACAAACAGTGGGTTTTTTCAAGTGCAAAGAAAAACGAAGGAGGAAAAGCAGTTAACATAAACATACAGATAATAATAATAGCCCCATAAAATAAGCCCCCCTCCCCCCAAAATAAGTTACAAGATTACACAAAAAAAGTACGAAACAGGTAGGACAACTACAACAACGAATCTTTATTTCTGTTCAAGTGTAAATATGACTGAAAGTAACAGGGGAAAAAAAAAGAGAAGCAGAAACAAGAAGATTGCAACAGGGTAACCAAGGTCTCACACGAAAAAGAAAAAAAAAAGTCACACAACTACTGAAAAATGACAATGGTGTTACCAAGACAACGCCACAAAAATCGAAGGTCAACCCTGACCATCCATTATTATTATTACAGTGTCTCGCCGATAGACACACGCCAGGGTGAATACGTTTGTATGACCATTATGACGACTGAAGTCACAGAAGAACAGGAAGGGAACGGTTGGTCAATAATTACTGACGGGGGGCGGGTTGGGGAGATGAAGAGATAAAATAGAACAGAGAGGAGAGAGAGAGGGGGTGGCGGAAGAGAGAGGGCAAGAAAATAATAATAAGCATGCAGGCAAAGAAAGAAAGAAAAAAAGAAAGAAGAAAGGAAGAAAAGGAGGACTAAAGGAAAGAAAGAAAGAAAAAAAGAAAGAAGAAAGGAAGAAAAGGAGGACTAAAGGAAAGAAAGAAAGAAAGAAAGAAAGAAAGAAAGAAAGAAAGAAAGACAGAAAGACAGAAAGAAAGAAAGAGGAACATAAATAAATAAAGGAAGGAAACAAGGAAGAAAGAAAGAACAAGAGAAAGAAAGAAAGAAGGAAAATAAAAAGAATGAAAGAACGAACAAAAGAAAGAAAGGGGAAAAGAAAAGAAAAAATAACGGCACAAAACTGGACAAAATAACAGCCATTGAAAACGAAATACCACAGTTATACAACTCAAAACACAAACGAAGGTCAAGTCTGTTCAACCACTATAATAATTACAATATACGATTGTATGACCATTATCACGATTGGAGTCAGATAAGGACAGGAGAGGGAGTCTTTGGTCAATAATTGCCATGGCGCGGAAATAAATGGGCAAGTGGAGAGACAGGCAGGAGATGAGAGAGAGATTGTAAGGCAGAGTGAGAGAGAGAGAGCGCGATAGTGTGAGAAAGAGAGTGAGAGAAAGAGTGAGAGAGAGAGAGAGAGAGAGTGAAAGAAAATAGGAGAGAGAGAAGGTGAGAGAGAGAGTGAGTGAGAGAGAGAGAGAGAGAGAAAGAGAGAGAGAGAGAAAGAGAGAGAGAGAAAGAGAGAGAGAGAGAGAGAAAGAGAGAGAGAGAGTGTGATAGAGAGAGAGAGAGTGTGTGATAGAGAGAGAGAGAGGCTGTGATAGAGAGAGAGAGAGAAAGAGAGAGAGAGTGTGTGTGCGATAGACAGAGAGAGAGAGAGAGGGGCTGTGATAGAGAGAGAGAGAGAGAGAGAGTGTGATAGAGAAAGAGAGAGAGAAAGAGAGAGAGAAAGAGGGAGAGAGAGAAAGAGAGAGAGAGTGTGAGAGAGAGAGAGAAAGAGAGAGTGTGTGATAGAGAGAGAGAGAGAGAGAAAGAGAGAGAGAGAGTGGCTGTGATAGAGAGAGAGAGAAAGAGAGAGAGAGGGGGGCTGTGATAGAAAGAGAAAGAGAGAGAGGCTGTGATAGAGAGAGAGAGAGAGAGAGAGAGAGAGAGAGAGAGAGAGAGAGAGAGAGTGTGTGATAGAGAGAGAGAGAGGCTGTGATAGAGAGAGAGAGAGAAAGAGAGAGAGAGAGGGGGGCTGTGATAGAGAGAGAGAGAGAGAGAGAGAGAGAGTGTGATAGAGAGAGAGAGTGGGGGAGAGGAAAAAAGTAAGACAGACAGACCGTCAGACGACAGACAGATAGACAGACAGATAGAGGTAGAGAGACAGAGAGACACGGACAGATAGACAGACAACCAGACAATCACAGAGACAGAGGGAGAGAAAGAGACAGAGACAGAGACAGAGACAGAGAGACAGACAGAGACAGAGACAGAGACAGAGAGACAAAGAGAGAAAGAGGGGTAGAGGGTGCAGATCATGATAAAGAAACTACTTCTTCTTCTGTTGAATACCAAAGACAAAGGAAAGAATTCAAAGAGATATACTAGACAATTATTAAAGAATGGAAATGGGAGGCGAGAACCTTAGAAAAAAACAAACCACAACCTCTAAAATGAACAGTTCGCCTCAGATAATAAATTCTGAAACGTTTTAAGGAATAGATTTGAGCATGCGACAGACAAAAATGACCAAACAGACACAGGAGAGAAATAAAAGATATGCATCAAATAAAAGTGAATGAGAAAAAAAGAAGGAAAAAAAACAAGTACAATTTTTTTATTTTTTTTTATTTTTTAGAATAGCAAAACAAGAGTCAGTATACGAACGCTACAGGGGGGACACCCCTGACATCCGAAAAACAAACGAAGACGGTTCAGTCTGACCATCCATTATGACGATTACATTTCTATCGGCCGCAGCTGTGGAAACACCCCGGGAAGATTACTATTGTATTTTGACCATTATGAAGACTCGAGCCACGGTCATACAAGAAAAAAGGTTGAAAGAGAAGAATAGAGAGGGATCCGTAATTAGTGAGGGGAATGAACGAAAATATGAGAGCACCAATAAAAGAAGAACAAAAAATAACGAAAAAAAGAAAGAAAGAAAGAAAGAAAGAAAAAAAGAAAAAAAGAAAAAAAGAAAGAAAGAAAGAAAGAAAGAAAGAAAGAAAGAAAGAAAGAACACGGTTGAATGACCACTCTGATGACTGATGACACTTAGGGATAATGGACGGTGGTGGCGATGACCGAGAATAGAATTAGAGAAATGTCAAAAAGACAGAAAGGAACAGATACAAAGAGGAATGACACTAAAGATACAAACAGAAAAAAATGATATAAGAGGATAAACAGAAGTATGTATATAGACAGGGGCCCTCGTACAAAAAGTAAAAGTAAATGTGCCAGGGAAAAAATCCAAAATAATATCCATTGACATTGAAATGAAACAAAGAAATACCGCAGAAAAATCACAACAGAGGTCAAATATGACCACTCATTATGACAATTACAATCCCACTGGCCAAAGTAACGGACGGACGCCAGGTCAGGCAATAGTATAATTCCAGTTATATGACCATGATGACGACTGAAGTCACACAATGACACGTATTGAAGGGAGGATGTGGCAAGGGGAACGGAGTGAGTCGCATCAATAACTGGCGAGGAGAAATAACGAAAAAGAGGGTAGGTATGTAAACGGAAGAGTGGGGTCAAATCATGGACAAAATAACCTTGGGACGCAAAAAAAAGAAGAGAAAAAGTAGCACTTGAGGTGGACATGGGAACAGAACGAATGAAAGAAAGAAAGAATGAAGGAAGGAAGGAAGGAAAAAAACAAAGAAAGAAGGAATTACGTAAGAACAGAAACTAAGAAAGAGTGAAAGAGCGAAGGAAATAAATAAAGAAAGTAAGAAAGAAAGAAAGTAGGAAACAAACAAAGAACAAATAAACAAACAAACAAACAAGCAAACAAACAAACAAACAAACAAACAAACAAACAAACAAACAAACAAACAAACAAGGAAGGAACAAAAGAAGAAACAAGTCGCGTAAGGCGAAAATACAACATTTAGTCAAGTAGCTGTCGAACTCACAGAATGAAACTGAACGCAATGCCATTTTTCAGCAAGACCGTATACTCGTAGCATCGTCAGTCCACCGCTCATGGCAAAGGCAGTGAAATTGACAAGAAGAGCGGGGTAGTAGTTGCGCTAAGAAGGATAGCACGCTTTTCTGTACCTCTCTTTGTTTTAACTTTCTGAGCGTGTTTTTAATCCAAACATATCATATCTATATGTTTTTGGAATCAGGAACCGACAAGGAATAAGATGAAAGTGTTTTTAAATTGATTTCGAAAAAAAAATTTGATAATAATTTTTATATATTTAATTTTCAGAGCTTGTTTTTAATCCAAATATAACATATTTATATGTTTTTGGAATCAGCAAATGATGGAGAATAAGATACACGTAAATTTGGATCGTTTTATAAATTTTTATTTTTTTTTTACAATTTTCAGATTTTTAATGACCAAAGTCATTAATTAATTTTTAAGCCACCAAGCTGAAATGCAATACCGAAGTCCGGGCTTCGTCTAAGATTACTTGACCAAAATTTTAACCAAGTTGGTTGAAAAATGAGGGCGTGACAGTGCCGCCTCAACTTTCACGAAAAGCCGGATATGACGTCATCAAAGACATTTATCAAAAAAATGAAAAAAACGTTCGGGGATTTCATACCCAGGAACTCTCATGTCAAATTTCATAAAGATCGGTCCAGTAGTTTAGTCTGAATCGCTCTACACACACACACACACACACACACACACACACACACACACACACACACACGCACACACGCACACACGCACACACGCACATACACCACGACCCTCGTTTCGATTCCCCCTCGATGTTAAAATATTTAGTCAAAACTTGACTAAATATAAAAAGAAAAGAAAAAAACCAAGAAAAAGTGTAAACGAAACAAAGCAAAGCAAAACTTCAGCCACTCAATCGGAATAACCAAGAAACAAACGAAAGCCATCTCTGACCATTCATGAGGACGATCATAATTATACATTACAGTTCCAGGGTCCGCGGTCACGGACACACACACGGCCGGGAGGGATGCAACTAAATGACCAGCATAACAGCTGAAGCCACACGAGGACACAAACTGAAGGCTGAATAGGGGGGGGGGGGGGGGGGGGGAGGGAGGGGTCAATAATATCATTTTCTGGGAGAAATGAACAAAAGAGTTGAAGGGGAAAATGAAAGGGTGATAGCAAAACAAAAGAAAAAAACTAAGAAAAAAAATATAAAAGTTGGGATAGACCTAGTAAAAATTCGCAAAGGAAGGAAGGAAGTATGAAACAAAAGAATACAATAACACAGGGAATTAGAAAGAAAGAAAGAAAGAAAGAAAGAAGGAAAGAAAGAAAGGAATGTAAAGAAAGAAAGAAAGAAAAACAGACAGAAAGAAACACAGAAAGAAACACAGAAAGAAAACAGAAAGAAAGAAATGTAATGAAAGAAAGAAAAACGTAAGAAAGAAATAGAAAACAAAATCAAATGTCAGCCAATATACACTACAAAAGAGTACCCAATAATAAACAAAGTTCAAGCCTGACCACCCATTAATTAGGACTGCCGCTTTTGTGTTCACAGTAACGGACAGAACCCGGAGAGAATATTACTGAATGACCATTATGACGACTTCAGTCACACAAGGACACGAACTGAAGAGAGAAGAAGGGAGGGAGGAAATGGTTGGTAGATAAATGTGACCAAAAGAGCGGAATAAGAATGAGAAGAAGATTTGAGGAAGAGAAACGAAAAAATGAAAGGATCTTAAAGAAGCGCCCGAGGTTGATATGGCAAGCATTATTAAAGAAAGAACGAAGAAAAAAAGGAAGGAAGGAAGGAAGGAAGGAAAGAAGGAAGGAAGGAAGGAAGGACTAACGAAGAATATTCAAAATAGAACAGAAAATAAAAGCGATAAAGATAGAAAAGAAGAAAGAAAGAAAAAAAGAAAGAAAGAGAGAAAGGAAGAAAAAATGTAAATAAAACAAAACCGCTCAACACTACAAAGGAATACTCAACAAGCACACGAAGGTCAAGTCTGACCATCCATTAATGGGACCAGCACTCCGGTGTTCACAGAACCCGAGCCGGGAGGGATACCATTGAATGACCGTGATACCATTGAATGACCGTGATACCATTGAATGACCGTGATACCATTGAATGACCGTGATACCATTGAATGACCGTGATACCATTGAATGACCGTGATACCATTGAATGACCGTGATACCATTGAATGACCGTAATACCATTGAATGACCGTGATACCATTGAATGACCGTGATACCATTGAATGACCGTAATACCATTGAATGACCGTGATACCATTGAATGACCGTAATACCATTGAATGACCGTGATACCATTGAATGACCGTGATACCATTGAATGATCGTGATACCATTGAATAACCGTGATACCATTGAATGACCGTGATACCATTGAATGACCGTGATACCATTGAATGACCGTGATACCATTGAATGACCGTGATACCATTGAATGACCGTGATACCATTGAATGACCGTGATACCATTGAATGACCGTGATGACGACTGAAGTCACACAAGGACACGAACTGAAGGGAGGATTTGAGAGACGGAGAGGGAGAGGGAGGGGTCAATGATTACTTGGGAATAACTCAGCAAAGGAGCGGAGCGTTAAAGAATCAGAATTAAAGAAAACGAAAAGAAACCGAGAAGAACAGAACAAGTTCAGATAAATAATATTATGATATATATTGATTCAGCAATCAAAGAAAGAAAGAAAGAAAGAAAGAAAGAAAGAAAGAAAGAAAGGAAGGAAGAAAGAAAGAAAGGAAGGAAGGAAGGAAGGAAGGAAGGAAGGAAGGAAGAAAGAAAGACAGAAAGAAAGACAGACAGAAAAGAAAGAAAGAAAGAAAGAAAAAAAGAAAAAAGGAAAGAAAACGAAACAAAGCTTCAACATGTCAAGACTTGAAAAGAGTACCCAAAAAATAACGCACAATGGTCAGCTCTGTCAAACTCTTTTAACGATTACAGTTCGCCTGGCCACAGTAACGGACAGACGCCGGGAGGAATACAATTGAATGACGACTGAAGTCACACAAGGACACGAACCGAAGAGACGAGGAGGGACGAGGGAGGGAAGGGTCAATAATTGCTGGGAGAGAAATGACCAAGGAAAACGGGAGGGCAAGGAAGGGTTTAAGAGGGAGGGGCGGGGACAGGAGGATCAATGGACATCATACTGACCGCTGTGAACTGGACCAGAGGGGGTCTGGCTGGTGTCTGACCAAAGAGGACTGGACAGAAAACAATACGACCATTTGGCCTTGGGTCACTTATTTGATTATGGAGCTTTTTTTTGTTTCGTGGAGCGGTGGTTCTTTGACTGAAACTAGAGTGTGTGTATTCCTTGCAAGAGATGTTAATGCTTCTGCATTAGCCGATAGTGATGAGAACAACGACCACAATGACGATACCCACCACCACCACAACAAGAATACCAGCAACAATCAGGAGAAAAACATAACTAAACTATACTTCTTATCACTTTTCTGGGGTAATGTTTTAAGTTTTGTTTAAATCCGGGTAATTAACTTTAAATTGGCTTTTCGGATTGGAGAAGACTTTGACTGTTTAGAAGTGAGTAAATCCATTTAATTGATTGTGAAGTGAATAATAACACCAAATTATAAGACATGTACAGCTCTGTGGTCAGACCGTCTTAGAGAAAAAAAAGTGAATGTACGGTGAGGTGAAGGAGGACAAGAAATAAGACGTCTTCGCAGACCTCTCATCAAACGAATGCGAAATTGACCAATGGGAAGATGGACAAGGCGGTGGGATTGGAGGGGTCAGCTGAGGCCAGTCCACTGTCATGATGGGGGGCGTCAATGACCACACTACTGTCCAGACGATTGTCGCCTACCCCCGTTCCCCGTCTCACGCCACCCCCTCTCTCCTCTACCCCTCTGTCTTTTCCTCCAAAGTCTGGATCATTGACCACACTGTCCAGACGATCGGTCCCTCTTACCCCCTTCCCACGTTTCACCCACCCTGCTGCTTTTTTCCTCCCTAGTCTGGCCGGCTCCTCCCTGGAGATTCATCGCCCAACGCTATCCCCAGTCAGAAAATTAGCGGCCAGTTAATGGAGCGGTCGGGGCAGCGTAAAAAAGATCCTTTGAAGCGTGCTCTGGCTCCTGGTTTACACGAGAGAATCAGGCGTCCGCGCGTGTAATAGGAGGCGAAGGTCGAGGGCTTATGAGACGCGTTGGTGGGCTAGATGTTTTGTCTTCATTCTGTGAGACAAGATAGGGAAGAAGAGAATGGCCAAGCTCCCAACAACTTTGGCGAAAGGTTTCTCCTACGTCCCAGTTTTCTCCGTTGTCGCCCTAAGGTCGAAGGCTTCAGAGACGACTTGGTGGGCTAGTTTTTTTTTCTTCAATCTGTCTCTCTGTGGGACAAGATAGTCGAGGAGAGAATGGACAAGCTCTCAGAAACTTTGGTGAAAGCTTTTTCCTACTTCTACTTGTGCGACGTTGTAGGTTTATAGTACGGCCCAGCTTTGTCCATTGTCGCCCTAAGGTCGAAGGCTTCAGAGACGACTTGGTGGGCATGGTTGTTTTTTCACTCTGTCTCCCTGTGAGACAAGATAGTGAAGCAGAGAATGGACATTCAAGCTCTTAGAAACTTTGGCGAAAGCTTTTTCCTACGGCCCAGCTTTGTCCATTGCCGCCCCTAGGTCTAAGGCTTCAGAGACGATTTGGTGGGCGAGCGTTTTTTCACGGTTTATCTTACAGTGTCCACCCCTTTTGAGACATGACAGACAAGGAGAGAACAGACAGGTTTTCAAGCTTCTCTTGAGAAAGCTGTTTTGAACGACCTAGCCTAGCCTTGTCCATTGACGTCCACACACGAATAAATAATGTCGAGGGATTACGAGACTCTTTCGTGGACTAGTTTGTTCACTCTGTCTCTCTGTGTCCATCTTTCTTTTGAGACAAGAATCTAGCGAGGGAGAGAACGGACAGTTTTAGTTCTTGGCTGCTCTTGTAAAAGCTGTAAAAAAAACTGTGTCCATAATTGCAGTCCTGAGGTCGAAGGTTCAAGAGGCGTCTTTGTGGGCTAGTTTTTTTCTCACTCTGTCTCCCTGTGTCCATCCTTTCTTTTTTTGAGACAAGATAGCAACGTGGATAATGGGAAGGTTGGCAGCTTCTCTCTAACGGTCTAGCTTGGACTATTGCCGTCCTAATGTCTGTATATAAATGTCCTTGCACGAAATATGTCGAGAGCTTACGAGCTTTTCTTTCGGTGTCCATCCCTTTTGAGAAACAAAAATAGCAGAGGAGAGAATGAACAGTATCTCAAGTCTCGGTTGGTCTTACAAAAGCTGTCTCTAACGGCCTATATATCCATACACGAACTATATGAAGGGCTTACGTTGTTTCTACGCTGTCTCTCTTTCTCCATCCCTTTTAAGACAAGATGGAGAAATGATAGAGTGAAGAGGTTTCAGCTTCTCTTGCGAAAACTCTTTAATAACCTATAGGTTTTATCCATTACCGACCTGACGGCAGAGATGTCCATACGAGAAGGTTCTCCTTCATAGCTTTCTGCCTTACCATCATATAGTCCATGAGATTTAAGAAAGCTCTGGAAAAAGATGATTTGATACCACAAGCAAACTGAACAGGCGCGGCAAGGTGAAAGTGACTCTAGGTTGAATGCCTACCCAAAATTGCTTCAGAACGGCTTTACTCGTATTTTTACTAGCTCAATTCAACTTTGATCAGCCATTTCAATTTCTGCAAAGAACAGACAACAACACGAAGTCCCAACATAACCAGAAAGTAGGCCCCAGTTTGACCTTCCAGAATTCTTCTTTTGAGTTTAAGGTCTGGAACTGCAATGAGCACTCATGGATGTTTTTGTTTTTGTTTGTTGGTTAAAATCTGATATATGCATGGTCGTTTTCCCCCTTACATTTGGACACTTAAACACCGTTTTCGGGGGACCTTCGAGACGAAGACTTGGACTGGCGTTACCATCGCATGTTGAGTCATTGGCTCAATGCAGTCTGTAAAGTTATTGGTGGAGAGCCTCCTTAATTTTGTTCAGCATCTTGGTCTGCGTCTACGATTAGATAGTCTTACATCTTGTTTTTCTATCTCAAATAATTTTCTTGGTGACTAACCTCTCTTGCCCAGTCACAAGCATCCCACCAACTTGCTTCTCTGTTATCGTCGTCGGCGTCATTGTTGGTAGCGCCTTCTTTCTGTTCTGATCGTCTTTCTGCTCTGCATTATCATTGCCTTCCGTATGCATATGCTCCATTCCTCCCTTTGCCTCGTCTTTGTCCTCGTCCTCTTATTCTTCAACCCCATCGTCCTCCTCCCATTCCCCCTGCTCCCGTTCCTCCTCCCCCCCCCCCCCCCCCATCATCATCAGCAGCAGCAGCGGCCGCGGCAGCAGCAGCAGCATCATTACCATCATCATTATCGTCGTCGTCGTCGTTGTCGTACTCAGCAGCAACAAAACTATCATCACTAAAAGATATCACAGCAATGATTGTAATCCGATTTGTTGCTATTTTCCTATTTCTTTTGTGATGACGTTTTATATTGTTTACAGTATTTGTTTCTGTCTGTCTGTCTGTCGCTTTGTCTGTTTGCAATATTTCTTGTTGCGATGTTAGCTTTGTTTCTCTGGTGACACTGAACAGAATAGCATTCCTTTCAGCGGAGGTAAACAATATTCTACCCCCCTCTCACTCATTACCCCCCACACACACACACACACACACACGCACACACAAACACACACACACAAACACACACACACAATCACACACACACACACATACACACACACACACACACACACACACACACACACACACGATTTAAAAAAAACATTATTCTTCAAACACAACAGCAGTTTACGAGCGATGTCCGATGCCACTCTGCTCCGGACCATACATCAGTCAGTCCCTTCCACACACAAAAAAGGAACATCGTCCGGCAATACTGCCTCATCGTTAAATGGTCACTTGTACCCCCAGCCCCCCTTCAATTACCGGCCGCCTGTCCATGTGTGTGTAAACTGACCAGGCGCGACAAAGGCCGGACAACGAGTGGACGAGACTAGCATCAACATCACCAGCTTTGCAAGCCGGGGGAAAGTGGTTCGTGCGCTTGGATCGCGTTACTAAGTGGCAAAGCTTTTCGTTGGTAAGGGGAGGAGGAGGATAATGTGGGGGGAGGGGGGGGGTTGACTCTGCAAGCTTGGACAAAAAGTGGACAAAACCACAAGAGTTGTATTCTTGATTGTCCTAAAAAAAATAACATGGAAAAATAAGAGTTTGAAATATGACCAGGATAATTATGTTAGTGGGGCGGGGGTGTGGTTAGGGAGGACTACCAACGCTTGGATATGAACTGGACAAAACCGCCAGAAGAGAATTTTAATTATCTAAAAAAAAAAAAAAGTTTAAAAAATGGAGAGGAGAGGTGATATAGGGGGAGAAGGAATCCGCAACCTTTGACATAAATAAAGGGCAAAAAACAAAAGAGGAGTAACTAGTCTTGAGAATTAAGATGAATGACCAGAAGAAATGGGCCATCTTTCTAATCTGATAGTCTTTCTACCCTGTGTAAATCATCATCTTTATTTTCCGAATACTCCATTCCTCCCTTTGCCTCGTGTTTTCCTCGTCCTCTTATTCATCCTCCCCTTCCTTCTCCTCCAGGGGTGAAACTGGACATTAAGTGGGGAAATCGCAAGAGGATGCTCCCTGAAAGTCCTACAAAAAGACGAGGTTGAAAAACAGGAGTTGTGGAAGACTCAATTATGTCAAAGATAAATCACAAAAAAAAACAGAAGAAAAAAACAAGAAGAGATAGACGCAAGAATGCGAACACCCACATTAACGCGAATGCATAACACATACGCACACACTCATACAGACAGACAGAGAGAGAGAGAGAGAGAGAGAGAGAGAGAGAGAGAGAGAGAGAGAGAGAGAGAGAGAGAGACACACACAGAGACAGAGACACAGAGACAGAGACACAGAGAGACAGAGAGAGACACAGACACAGACACAGACACAGACACAGAGACAGAGACTGAGACAGAAACAGAGAGACAGACAGACAGACAGACAGAGACAGAGACAGAGAGAGAAAGAGACACAGACAGACAGACAGACAGACAGACAGACAGACAGACAGACAGACAGACAGAAAACAACGGTCCAAGACTACTGCATACAAGCGGTCAGCACGCAACAAATTCGACTTCATAAGAGAACAAAAAGCACGGCATAGGAATTGCTTTCTGCCTCCCAGATTTCGGACAATGCTTTTTTTCTGGCTGTCAGACAATGTTTTTTGGCAGAAGTCCGCGCGTGCGTGGTCATTCAGATGAGGTTATTTTGCTTCTGACCTTGAGGACACGAGAAGAGGACATGTCAAAAATAATAAAACATTTAGTCAAAACTTGACTAAATATAAAAACAAGACAGCAAAAACAAGACGTGGACACTTATATAGTCCACGCTCAG
>NW_027129098.1:2500-10000 GCF_037325665.1 Littorina saxatilis
AGAGTTTTACTAACAATAATAATAAATGAGCATTTATATAGCGCAACATCATAACTTTACAATTATGCTCTTTGCGCTTGACACATTTAAAATTAAAACACAGTTATACAAGCATTTACATCTACATTCATAGTCAACAACGCTTAATTAAAAGCATACACCATCAAACATACATTACAAAAGATTCTTCCACTAACTAAGTAATAAAAACATGAATAAAATAGGTAGTAAAAAACAAGGAAATACCAGCTGAATACCCTTAATCAAACAGAACATGTTATCAACAATGCTGAAAACAGTCCTAGATGTTTATATACATTATCACTAAAACAACAAATACACTACATGTAGCCCACTGATGGACTGAGAAAACAAAATCAGGGGTTGTATTTCTTGAAGAGATGCGTTTTAAGTGCTCGTTTGAATGCTTGGGGTGACTGAGAGTGGCGGATGTGAAAGGGGAGAGAATTCCATTGTGTGGGTGCGCAGAAAGTAAAAGTGCGTTGTCCGTAGGTTTTGGTTTTGGTGTGTGAAATGGTAAGGATGCGACAGTCAGAAGAGGCACGGAGTTGTCTTGCTGGAGAATAGACGGTGAGGAGTTCAGAGAAGTAAGCAGGAGACGAGCCAGAAAAGAAGTTAAAGCAGAGGGTGGACAGTTTGTAGTCAATGCGGGCTTGAATAGGTAACCAGTGCAGTGTGTGAAGAAGTGGTGTTGCGTGATCTCGTTTTCGTGCTTTGAGAATGAGGCGTGCTGCCGAGTTTTGGACTTTTTGTAGTTTATGCAGGAGGTACAGAGGACAGCCAGAGAGAAGAGAGTTGCAGTAGTCAAGTTTAGAAAGAACAAATGTGAACTTAAATGTGAACTCCTTCCAAAAAAGGTGAATCACAAATCACTTCGTTCAGATTCGTTGGCTCTTTGAAGGACATATTTACATGGATATTCCAACAAAGGTAAAGCTTACAATCACCATGATCCGTAATATCTAGAGAAAATAACACCGACAACAACGTAGCCAATTGCAGATGTTCAGGGGCGGATCACATAATTTTTAAGGGGGAGTTTCCAAATGTATTTTTGGGACAATTTGACGATGGCGCGAAGCGTTCGAACCTTTCTTGGGGGGTCCGCGGGCATGTACCCCCCCCCCCCCGGAAAATGTTGATAAAAACAAGAAAAATGGAACAATCTGAGCCAAGGAACTTCCCCTAATACACCTTCCAAAGAGTAAATTAAAGAAGACAAATTGGGATAAAAACATGGATAAATGACTGACTTGGTGCAACCTGAGCCAACACATTACCCAACTACTTTCCGAAACCGTCACTAAGAAGACAAAGGCCGGCTCCTAGGGTGGTCCGGGGGCATGCACCCCCGAAACATTTTGATACAAATCAAGGAAGTTGGAGCAATCTGGTGTAATCTGAGCAATCAGTTTTTTTTGTTTTTTTTTAAACGAACTTTTTTTCTATCTCTTTAAAAAAAAATTAGGCTAGGGGGGGGGGGGGGGTCCGGAAAACCCGGAAATCCCCCCTGGATCCGCCCCTGGATGTTGTCTGAAAAAGTTAAGTGACATAAAATCAAAAGAAGATCGGAACATTTCAATACAGGAAAATCAGACACATATTTTGCCCATCGTGTAGTCCTGTTAGAAGTCCTATGTATATTCTGTTTAAAAAACAACACCTTGCCACTCACAACTTATAAGTTATATGCGAAAAAAACCCACACGTAGCCCATTGCAATTATCGCACCAAATAAAATATAAATAAATATAAAATCAAGAGACGGTAAGAACCTTTGAAACGGGAGGAATCAACACTTTTTTTTTGTTACTAGTTGGTAGAACGTCTGAAGTCTTGTGCATATACCAACATGTTACTGCGAACGGAAATTGATATACACACGGTACACACAAAAAAGACCCAAAAAAAGCGTAGCCCATCGCCAATCTTGACTGCAAAATGTAAACTTCCAAAGAAGACAAGAATATTTCAGAAGCTAAAATTCCCCTCAGTTGGCGAACATTAAAGGCAGAAGCCTTCCCGAGTAAACATGTTGGGTCACCATCTCAGAGTTGTCTAAGCTTTTACTTGGAATAAGATCATTATGTTTTTCCACTTGGACTCATACTAAAATCTAGCTTAGCTGATCACTGTCGTGCAGCGTGTTGTGTGCGCATGTGTGTGTGTTTGTGTGTGTGTTTGTGTGTGTGTGTGTGTGTGCGTGTGTGTGTGTTTGTGTGTGTCAGTGTGTCTGTGTGTGTTTGTGTGTGTCAGTGTGTGTGTGTGTGTGTGTGTGTGTGTGTGTGTGTGTGTGTGTGTGTGTGTGTGCGTGTGTGTGTGTGTGTGTGTGTGATTACTTAATTTCTCAAGTAACACTATAGTGTCAATCAACTTAATCCATTAAAAAAAAGTCCCACCCCTTACTAAAAGCAGCAAGGCAGTTGGGTTTTGGTATGTGCCTCAAGCCCAAGGAGGTTCGATTTTCTTCTCATTCTCACTTTGAGACACATTCATTCTGAATAAAAACTGATCACGAAAAATGTCTGAATGTCGTCAGCTGGAAATCATGCATGTGGTCAGAGACTACGTTACTAAATTTGCCACACACACACACACACACACACACGCACGCACGCACACACGCACGCACGCACGCACGCACGCACACTCACACACACGCACGCACGCACACACGCACGCACGCACGCACGCACGCACGCACGCAATGACAGACATACGTATACGGAGTGTAGCATACATTTGAAAGGAGGCAGGGACATTGCTATTATTCAATAAATACGAATACACTGCATTGTCATAAGTCGAATTGTCTGTTACTTACGCACCGACTTATACACTTACGTATCTGCTGTGATGAAGTGTACGTCAAATGGAGTGATGCAAGATATGTACACAAATAATGGTCTAAACATGAGATCCTATGTTTAATTCGGCTGAAAAAAACGTGCGATAGATGAGGGCTAGAACAAATATAGATAAATAATTTGCAGGCCCGAAGGAACCCACTTCGGCTGAAACTTGCACCTTCCCGTGGCATTTTACAATGGAAATGATTACTATAGCTAACACACAATACTGCGCATCATGGGCCTATTAAACTCGTCCGACGAAGACAAGTCAAAATATTGAAGCGTTCCGGTTTTCCTACGATACAAAACACTGTTAGCCACAACAAACACAAGGTTTACAGATTAAGGATAATAACGTCAAAATAATATAGATAACACAATAAAGAGTAACACAACAATAAACGATAATGGTAATTAGATCAAACAACGAAGTTATCACCCTCTCACCAAAAACAATAATTATTCCGTTACCTGTTTTCCAACATTGTTAGGTTTATTCGTTCCGCTTGTTTTTCTTCTTCTTTGTTCCGGCGAATATGTACTCATAATTCTGTTTCACATGTTCACACTCAAAATACATTAATTATATACGATACCGATATATACAGAGCTTGGGTTTGACCAAGTAATTTCCGATTGCTGATGTGAATACTTTACTTAGGCAAACTCCCTTCTCGAAACTAAGTCGTTTTCATTTTGAGACAGTCCTGTGGAGGCTCTACAAAAGACCACCAGCTTCATGTCCAGAGCTGGATTCCAAGTGTAAAAAATGGCGATCGACAAGAAGAGATCTTGAGACATACAGATACATTGGCACACATTTTAAGTGAGGCCATTATTCGCGTTGTGACATCTCGCACTTTGGTTTGCTTTAACGACAGAGATTGTACTTAGTCGTTGTCGTATGTCATCAAGACGATTCGTTTTCTCCTTGTTCTGGCTTATGTACCCATTACTCTGTTGGACATTTCAACGCCGTTTAATGATATACGATACCGATACATGTACAGCCTGTTGGTGAGCTTACGAGTTATTATATTTATCACCGAGGCAAACTTCGATCTGAACATTCTTTGTCAGTTCTTGTGGGACATGCACAAGAAGTCAGAACATGTTTACGTGACGCCATTATTCGCATTATGACGACTTTTCGGACGTTGTTTCGGTTTTGACCTCGCATATTTCATTTTGGAAGAGAGGCCCAAGAAGAGACACCTTGGTTTATGTAATCGGCGTCGTTTGTCATTGAGATAACATCAGCCGACAGATTCGTTACTGTTCAGCTGAGAAATCGGACGCTGAAGTTGAAGAATGTTCTTATTGCATGTAAAAGAGCGAACAGATAATTAATTGTATGATGGTGAACATAATCGCTTAACGCGAAGAAATGTATCTTTAAAGAGCATTATCATGCACTTCTACGCTCAATCAGTCGATCCGTTAGTCAATAAGTAAGTCTTTCAGTCATCCAATCACTCACTCACGAACCAATCATTGAAATAAACGATTAGATGAGTGTATTTTCAGTCCACCTCATACAGACACTTTTCTACCACATGTGACAACTGATCCAAGTAGTAGTAGTAAAATTGATATTAAAAGTCCTACGGGTTTTTTTGCCATTAAGGACTTGAGTGTTTGTCCGCTTTGATCCCTTGAAGAGCTGTTCTTTTATACTTTAACGCTGTTTCGTTTTAATCTCACCAATGAATTCCGGCAAGATATTCTTCCTTCAGGCTTTCCATTTTGAACAATCACGCTTCATGTGTGACTGTGTTCAAAATGGCGCTGCCGTTGTACTTCTCAAAGTCAAAGCAAACGCTTATAGGTTCGAGCGACACTTTGAATCTGTCCCCCTTGTACAATTGTGCACGTGCAATCAGCGACTCGATCCTTGTCGTTGTGGGCGTTTCGTTTCGCTTGTTCGGGTTTGCTTGTCACAAGTACATGTATATATACATTTTAGTCTCCGTTGTATCTCAGCTTCATTCATAATCTCTGCGTTGTCCTTGCAGTGGGCTGCGCTCCACTTGACCTTGACTCTTGACCTTGATTTCCGACCTTGACCTAAACTCTTGATGCCATCAGGGCAATGTTTAAAGTAAGTAAAAACAATTTCCGAATTTCTCTGTTCGAGTTCATTCGAGTACATTCGAATTTCAATAATCATGACATAGTTTCAGTCCATTCAAAACCTCTGACCCATGTAAAGAAGACTCTTAATTCTTCCTGGAGAAGGATCAAAGAAGGCAGGCTCAGCTAGGTGCCGTTGCGAGGTTAAGTCTCTGCTTTCGCAGCTGCACATCAAGAGAAAAAGCTGACACACAAAACAACATCCCTAGGCACATCAAAGCGAACAAAGCCTGGTGAATAACGGGCCTCAGCGTACACAACCTTTGCTTGTCCCATTACACTCGCGTACTTACAGTCACACTTCATTGTCTTGCACTTCTCAAAGTTTCTGCATATAGTCCTTTCCACCAGAAGAAAACTTCAAAGACAGCTCAGACACTGTGAGTTTTTGCTCTCGTTTTCAAACTAGCCGTAACAGGCTGTTTCCAATGGCTTAAAAACACACACCAAAATACAGGGCTCAGTGAACAAACAGCTACACTAAAATACAACCACTACTTGTTCCATTAAAGTCACCAACTCATGTACGAGGGGGTCATGGACTTGAATCAAACAGTCAGTCTCCACATTCACTTCAGTCCCACTGAAACATCGATGACCCTGCGAGGACATGAAACACAAACGGAACAGTTACGGAGACTCACTAAAAAAACCTTCTTTAAAAAAACAAAAATAAAAATAAAAAAATATATTTGTAAAAAAATCAAAAAAATCACCCCCTTTCACAGCAACACATCTCCTTGCTCATCAGCCTCGTTCACATCATCCGCCTCAATCCCAACTTGTCCTACACGAGGCTCATTGACATCGAGCAACCTTGACGTTGACCTTGGCCTTGACCTTGATCCCTGTCCTTGATACGTGCTAGTTGACCTTGCCCTTGACCTTGATCCTAGTCCTTGAGACTGGCCAGAGTGACCTCCTCGGTGTGGCAGTTGCTGTAGTTGCTGTGGCTGAAGGTCATGGTGAAAGTGTTGTGGTCGCGCCGACGAAAGGGCCGGTTCCGGAAACCGCAATAAAAACAACAAAAACAGGCCACTTTGAACTCCTTGCGGAACTTGGCTGAAACACGATAGAAGGATGGGGTAAGTGATGAAGAAATGTAGAGATTTTCGTGCTAAAAAGTACAGTGTGATCAATGTTTCTCACACATACGAACGCACGCACGCACGTACGCACGCACGCACGCACGCACACACACAAACGCACACAAACGCACGCACACATACACACACACTCACACACACACACACACACACACACACACACACGCACCGCCGCACGCACACACGCACTCACGCATAAAGCGATAGTTGCCAGTCGTGTCTCAAGCCCAAGTCAGAATTTTTTTCCCAGGTCAGATAAGTTAACTTGACATAAATGCCCAGGTTTCTTTTTCTTGGGGTTACTGACCTGGTGTCAACTTCGAAGTTAACTACAGCATGACTGCCAACAACAACAACAACAACAACAACAACAACAACAACAACAACAACAACAACAACAACAACAAAAGAAAAAGAAAAAAGAATACAATCGAAAAGTCCAATTTCAAGGGAGCTTACCGCTCATGAAGTTGTAGATGACGGGGTTAAGGGCGCTGTTGAAGTATGGCAGCCAATGAGAGATCAGAGGTTGCACGGTCGCTCCATCGCCAGCAAACGTCAGTACGCCGAAGTATCTGGAACACAAAGACACTGAAACATCTAAAACCACAAAGAGGCAGACATTGAAACATCTCAAACCCAAAGAAGAAGACGCTCAAAAACCTGAAATGCAAAACATAGACATGCGTTCGTTATTTATTCATATTGTGTGTGTTTGTATAAATATGTACATAGCCTATACCCTTGTCGGTAATACACCCACTGGAGTGTTACATCCTCATTTTTTCACAATAGAAGCTTGGGGGATTGAGAACTGAATGATAACCTAGTCTGTGTCTGTGTGTCTCTTTATAAACATCTTTTTTTTAAAGAAGCCGATAGACATGCGTCTTGGTTGTACTTTAAGCGCCGTTTAGGTGTTGAAAAGGCTTGCGAATTAAGTCTTGTCCTGAATACACTCCCTTGAGCTGTTGAGGAGAATTCGGAGGGGAAGGCGGTGGGAGGGGGGAAGTGTGTTTAGAGGGTTGGGTGGAGGGGGTTTGGTCAAATCGTTGCAAAACTCTTTTCCGCACAATTTTGAGAATTGGTAATTCAAGCTGCGACAGTTGTACTACCAAGTACACAAACTCTCCATCTCTACCTTCCCCCCTCTTTCTCTAACTCTCTCTCTCTCTCTCTCTCTCTCTCTCTCTCTCTCTCTAGCTCTCTCTCTCTCTCTCTCTCTCTCTCTCTCTCTCTCTCTCTCTCTCTCTCTCTCTCTCTCTCTCTCTCTCTCTCTCTCTCTCTCTTAAATATTTGATCGCAACTGACAGAGACATATCTCATGCGGCTATTATATCAGTCAACAGGATTTGAATAAGTCTGCAGATTTAGCCTTGTCTTGGATA
>NW_027129098.1:15000-18000 GCF_037325665.1 Littorina saxatilis
AGATCCAGGGCGATGTGCGCGTAGGTGAGAGTCATGCGCACCATGGGAGCCAGGTACACATGTCATAGCTATACAACAAGCATAGCTATACACCAATCACCCATCAAACCCAAATTCATCCCCTCCTCCCACTCACCTTGGATGGAGTCCCCAGGTATTTCTTGCATCCACAGCACCAGGGCGATGTGGGTGTAGGTGAGAGTCATGAGCACTATGGGAGCCAGGTACAGGGCGATGGCCAGGATGATCTGGTAGATGCTCTGCTTCCACGACTCCCAGCTGGGTCTGCAGTCCGTCAGCAGGACGGACTTGAAGGGCGGCGGGAATTCGTACGCGTGGGTATCGGCCACTATTAACTCCTGTACAGACGACATACTTCTTGTTAAAAAAACAACCCAACAAAAAAAACCAAAAAACCCCAACAAACAAACAAAAAACTGTTATTCAGATAGACTTGAAGGGTGGCGGATAGTCGTATGCGTGAATGTCTGCCCACTATCTTGTAACCCCCCCCCCCTTCCCAACATAAAAAAACCAAACAACTCATTCAGCAGAATAGACCTTAAGGGTGGCGGATAGTCGTACGGGTGAGTGTCAGCCACTATCAACTCCCATAAAGACGACAGACTTCTTGTTACAAAAAGAAGAAGTAAAACACAGTTTTTCAGCAGAATAGACCTGAAGGGTGGAGGGTTGTGGTACGAGTGGATGTTGGCCTCTATCAACTCCTGTAAAGATGACACACTTATTTTTTTAAACAACAACAACAACAACAACAACAACAAAAACAACAACAACAGCAAACAAACACAAGTTCTCCAGCAGAACAGACCTGAAGTGTGGCGGGAATTCGTATACGTGGGTGTCGGCCACTATCAACTCAAGTAAAGATGACACACTTTTTTGTAAAAGAGATAAAAAATAAAATAAAACCGCATCTTGGTGGCGGAAAGTGGTACGGTTGGATGTCGACCAAGAGTTGAAAATAGACAAACTGTGCTGTACTAAGATATTCTTTAATGTTTTTTTTAACCGAAAACTATTTCAATAAATTATACGAAGATGGATCTGCATTTCTTCTGAACATGAGTACATCTTTTAAACCAACAGGGTTGGAGTTTCAACTTGAGACTGATTTAAGCGATGAAAACTGCTTTCGCGTGATTTTTGAAGATCAATATACTCGCGGTACTTTTCACGGCAAAATCATCAAAAAAGCAACGATGGAAATCAATAACACGAACAATATCCCGATAGTTCGAATCACAATCAGATTACTAAACGCTAACAGAACAGCAGTCAAATGAACTCACCGGCAGAGCAATCAGCATTGCTGTGATCCAGATAATGACGATGATGTTCCGAGCCCTCGTCAGGGTTGATTTGAACCTAAGTGGGTAACAGATGGCGTACCATCTCTCCACGGCTATGGCGCTTAGCGTTAGCACTGACACCGACACTGATGTGTTCTGAAACAGAGAAGAGTTCGATAAGATAAGATACGAAAAGAAAATAAAAACATTTTAATGTCCATGTTCATTGTACATAAACATGGACATTTGCCTGCATGCAGTGATGATAGCGCAATGACGCTAAAGGCAACATGGAGGGTGACAACTTTTGATGAAGAGTGTCATAATTGGAACGGCAGGTTGTTAAGTCAATACGAAAGTCTCCTTTTTTAAAAATTGATGACAAAGGTAGTAGAATCACGTAAGGAGAAACGATACAAATGACACACACACAAACACACACACACACACACACACACACACACACACACACACAGAGGAACACATACTCAGAGACACACACACACACAAACACACACAGGAGCACATACACACAGACACACATACACACACAAACACACACACACACACACACACACACACACACACAACCACCATCACAACCCACTCCACCACCACCACAACACCACATATCACTACAACCCAACCCCCCCCCCCCCCCCCCTTACCTTATCCCCAAACCACATCGAACACCACCACAACAAAACCACCCCTTCCCCACCCCTCATACCCCTACCCCACCTCCACCCTCTCCCATCCTCCTCCACCGTACCTGCAGAAAGAGCAACGTCTTGCACATGGCGGCGCCCAGGAACCAGGTGAGCGAGACGTTCTGCACCAGGGTGGGCGGCAAGCACAGGAGGATGACGAGGAAGTCGCCCAGCGCCAGGTTGACGATGAAGACGTTGGTCACCGTGCGCATGTTGTGGTTGCGCCACACGGCAAAGCACACCAAGAAGTTGCCCACGAGCCCAACCACGAAGGTGAGGGCGTAGAGCACGATGAAGAACCACTCGTAGCTCTTGGGGAAGATGTGCTCTTCCAGGGCGGAGGTGTACTCGGACTCGTCCCAGCAGTACTCGTTCCAGCACTCCGTCGTTTCGTTGCCGCTGTCGCTGTCGTTGTGGGTATTGTTGGCCACCTGGGCCGTGACATTATTGTGGAAGGGAAAGGGGAAGGGGGAAGGGGTGGTGGTAGAGCTGTACCCGCTTTGTAATATCGCCATGGTGTTGGTGGTGGTAGTGTTTGTAGTGGGGGTGGTATTGGTGGTGTTTTTTTCTCACTCAGACGACGGTGATGTCTGTACCTGAAACAGAATGGCGAAGGAACGACTCAAAAGCGTGAAAGATCAGGGCCCGTATGCTTATGGGGGAAGTTCGCGACAACTCCCGAAGTTTTGAGTGACATCGGAAGTACTTGCCTCACTTTCGTATGCATGGGCCGGAAAAAGGGTTTACCTCGAAGCAAAGCGAGGAAGTAACTCAGGGTATTTTGCGACTACTTCTAAAGTTTTGAGTGACATCGGAAGTACATCCTCACTTTCGCATGCATGGGACGAAAAAAGAGTTTACTTTGGAAGCTAACGAGGAAGTAAATGAGGGTAAATGTACTACAGCCAGACCCAGTAGTAAACACGCTACTTCCACAGTTTCTCAGTGCAAAAAGGCAGGGCTTTTCTTCAGTTTTT